>NC_050182.1:9869631-10074631 GCF_008315115.2 Sander lucioperca | reverse complement strand
CCCCCCCTGGCTGCCCCTTATACCCTCCCCTCTCCAAAGCCCTGAGTGTGTGCATACAGTATATATGTTGTCTTTCATTAGCTGCCTCTGTTATTTAGCCCCACAGGCTTCTGTTGACCTGCCAGTGACTTGAATACCGAAGTTTACCTGCAGCTGAAACCCTTACCTGCACTTGGCTGCAGTTTTCTCTTTGGTCTACAGAGCTTAAAGTTTCTAGAGCTTTTTTTTTTCTTTTTTCTTTTTTTTCGGTCTGATGAGCGTATCCGTTCCTAAAATGAGTAGTTTTGACTGTTGGACTGGAGTTTTAGCTCTACAAACAGAGTCAGAAATAATCTCATCGGCTGAGTAAAACCAAGAAAAACCACAATCTTTCTGACTAAGTAACGTTAAACCGGAACCCAGCTACAAGGGCAAAAAGTAAAAGAAGAGGAAGTGGATGCAATCCAGTTATTTAAATGATTTAAGTTATCTGAGCTGACCTTTAAAGTTATCCGAGCTGACCTTTAAAGTTCGAACTCTGATTCGATCTGAATTGTCTCATATCAGGTGCTGCTAATTACTGATCAAAATCTGATAAGAAAATGCATTTCACTCTGTTTTGGTCTTTTTTTTTTAAATTGCACTCGGCGTCCCAAGGGGGGCACCAGAGATACTGGTCCAAACCCAGCGACATCCTGTCTTTTATTCCAGAGTAGTGCGACAACTTATCTACCGTTGTCTGTATCGTGTTTGTCTCCCTCCGATTTTTGCTCTTTCCAGTGCAGTCATAGCAAAACCAGACGTGTGTGTCTGTGTGTGTGTGTGTGTGTGTGTGTGTGTGTGTGTGTGTGTGTGTGTGTGAGCAAAATGACTGAGGGTGTCTCACTCCCTCACTTTCTCCTCTCTGTTCTTCTCTCACTCTTTTTTGTCACCGGCGTTTAGCATTCTTTAAGTGTTGACACTTGAAAGCACCTGTCAGCCATATGTGTGTATGGGTTATGTTCAGAGACGCTCTGCCGACAAAAACACTCTCTCTTCTCTCACACACACACACACACACACACACACACACACAGGCATGAGCATGACATGCCAACACATTCACACCCACTCTTTTCATCTCAAACACATGCTCGCTCGCACATACTGTGCATGTTTGTGTGTGTGTGTGTGTGTGTGTGTGTGTGTGTGTGTGTCGGCCGTTTGCCTTGACATATTTGCTACTTGAAAAGACCAGAATGAAGGTGGAGGAGGGAGTGCTGGAGGTAGAGTCACCCCTCCCACCCCCTCTGTTGACTACTTGAACTTCCTGGCAGAAGGGCCGTGTTGACAGATTGATATCTGCAAGATGGCCGCCCTGTTTGTTTTCTAGAAAAAGGAAGGAGGGAGGAGGAGGAGGAGGAGGAGGAGGAGGAGGAAGGCTTACTGATAACCTCAATGTTTACACACTGCCGCTATACTACAGATGCAAGGGTCACCGTGTGTGTGTGTGTGTGTGTGTGTGTGTGTGTGTGTGTGTGTGTGTGTGTGTGTGTGTGTGTGTGTGTGTGTGTGTGTGTGTGTGTGTGTGTGTGTGTGTGTGCGCGCGAGAGCGAGAGCGGGTGAATCAGGGAGAGTCAAACAAATTTCATGAGTGCTGGCACTCAGGATTAACTTTGACAACCTCCATCTCTCACACACACACACACACACACACACTCGCCTCTTGGTGACCTCACGGTAAAAAGTTGACTGGGCAGTAAATGAGCTTATAGATAATAGACGGCGGCGTTTTAAGGGCCCGTCTGCAGCCATTTAACAGGCGAGATGTGCTGCAAGCTGACTACCAGGGGCTTTTAGAGAGTGTGTGTGTGTGTGTGAGCTATCCTCCTAATCCACTCTTTCATCAAGCAGAGGAGACAGTAGGTGTGAGTGACTGAGGAGGAAGCTCTCTAATCTAACCTTTGACCCGGAAACAATAGCAAATGGCCAGGAAAATCAGGAGAATAGGAGCTTGATCAAAAGTGTGTGTGTGTGTGTGTGTGTGTGTGTGTGTGTGTGTGTGTGTGTGTGTGTGTGTGTGTGTGTGTGTGTGTGTGTGTGTGTCTTCTCCAAAAGTGGAAGAGTCAACAAATCAGACAGAGGGCTTTGTCTGCAGGCGCCTCTGTGTGTGTATACCTTGTCATGTTGTGTGTGTGTGTGTGTGTGTGTGTGTGTGTGTGGGGGGGGGGGGGGCAGGTGGAGGCCAAGTTTTTTGGAGGATATCTTTAGCAGGAAACCTTCCATCAGCCCTGTCTGTCTGCCACCATTTTGATTTTTATCTTGATTTTATAGGCACACACACACACACACACACACACACACACACACACACACACACACATACATAGACACACACCGATTTAAACACACACAATGCCCGAAGGCAGCTGTCACGCCTCACTTCCTGTCTTTCGCCCCCGCCCTCATCCCTCACGCTCGTTCGTCAAATCTGTCACCTTAATTGGTCCACTGAGTTACTTATGGTGTTCCTTAACCCTGTGTGACACACCCGCACTCACACACACGCACACACACACACACACACACACACACACACACACACACACACACACACACATCTTTGCTGTAGAGAACTTGGAGAAGTTAATCTCTGCAGTTTCAAAGGAATTTGAGTATTTGTGTTGGTAAATAGAAGTCATGATTATTACTTTAACTGGCAAAAATTGGAATTATTTATTATTGGGCCCTAAGGGGAACCATGAGGATCTGGTGAACTCCCGCTGACCTCTTTTTCTCTCTGTCTCTACAGAGCAGTCTCTCTTGGAGGTCAAGCAGCAGCAGGTGAGCAGTGAGGAGCGTTTGGTTGAAGCCTGCAGCCCATCCCCCATCGCAGTCACCCCTACGCCGCCCAAGAGGGAACACAGTGTCCTCTCCATTCTGCGTGGCACCAACAGCACCTCCTCCTCCTCGTCCATAAAGAGGGAGCCCAGTCGGCCGCTTCCCACTCGCCCGCGCTGCGCCGACAGCCCTGAGCGCCTCCTATACCCTCGCGCACTCTACCCAGCTCTCAGGCCCCACCCTCACATCCCTGAAGACTTCCTTGGCCACAAATCTGGCCAGCTTGGTTACCCAGCGACACGTTCTCCTGGCAACCAGTCTTCAGCCACGCCCAGCCCGTCGGCAAGGAGCAGCCCCGACAGCAGCCCTCAGGGGAGCCCCTTGGGTCCGGCACCATCGTCAGCTTCTTTCTACCCCGCCGGGCTGGGTTCTTACCCTGGTTACTCCCCGCCATCTACCCCCCTCTCCTCATCCTTCTACCCTCCAGCCCCCTACTCACGCTACATCCTTCCCCATCACTACCCTCTGCCTGGAGGTGGCGTCCCCACCGTAGGAGGAATCTTTCCAAGGATGTACCCTCTCTACAGCAGCCTCCTGCCCCCTCACGTGCCCCTCCTGCCTTCCGACACAGCAGGGAGGCGCTTCCTGATGCCTGACCACGTCCACCCCTCCCCCATCTCTGCCCACAGAGACTTCCTCCTTCCCAGGCCCACCAGTGCCTTCTCAGCCGCCACCTCTCTGAAGGACAAAGCAGGGCCTCACCACCCTTACCCAGCAGGGCACCCTCACCCACACAGACCCACCCACGTCCCCTCCAGCGGCTCCCCAACAGCAGGCACAGCACCTCTCAGCGAGCGGGTGCCCACCAAGCCTACCTCAGCCCTGCTGGGCAATGCCAGCGAGCATTGCTCTGATGAGGAGGCCATCAACCTGACCAAGGTGAAGCGTGGCCCGGGCTCAGCGGGCTACAAGGCGCTGCCGTACCCGCTGAAGAAGCAGAACGGCAAAATCAAGTACGAGTGCAACGTGTGCAGCAAGACCTTCGGACAGCTGTCAAACCTGAAGGTGAGGCTCGCGATGCTGCCGAGTTTTTCGTGTTTGTCTTTCAACATCATGTCTGCTTGTCTGATTTACTGCCTTAATATAATTACATTCCTTTGTAATGTGTGCATTGCAGTTCAATTAGGCCGCAGAGCAGGTTTACGGCACTTTACAGAACAAGGAGTGTCACAAGGAGTGCTTTACAGAAAACACATTACACAGACAAAAAAATATTTCTTTACTGGTTAGATATATTTTGTTGGTTTCTTTGACATTTACAACATCTTAATGTGGCTAAGCAGATCTCTTTTTTCCCCTCTTCATTGTCATGCAGGTTCATCTTCGTGTTCACAGTGGAGAGAGACCCTTCAAATGTCAGACCTGTAACAAAGGCTTCACCCAGCTGGCTCACCTGCAAAAACACTTCCTGGTCCACACTGGGGAGAAGCCACATGAATGTCCGGTGAGAAACGACGCTGATGATTCACTTTTATTGGACTGAATTCCCTAGAAGGATGTGGCGGTTAGTTGGTTACAAGCTGCTGACATCATATCTTTTTCGTCTCTTCTCCTCTTCCAGGTTTGTCACAAGCGCTTCAGCAGCACCAGCAACCTGAAAACTCACCTGCGCCTCCACTCGGGGGAAAAGCCCTACCAATGCAAACTCTGCCCGGCCAAGTTCACGCAGTTTGTCCACCTCAAGCTGCACAAGCGCCTGCACTCCCGCGAGCGTCCGCACAAATGCTCCCACTGCCACCGCCACTACATCCACGTGTGCAGCCTGCGGCTTCACCTGAAGGGCTACTGCCCGGCCGTCTCCAGCCAGGCTGCCTTGGAGGAGGTGCAACGCGCCAACGAGGAGATCGAGCGATTTGACGTCAGCGAGCATGCCGAGCAGCTGGAGCAGCTGCAGGGAGGCGCAGAGGTGGAGGCAATGTTGGAGAAGCAGGTCTTGGGGATGCTGTGGAGGGAGACCGACCTTAAGTCTTCCCACTTCCATCCCCACCACAAGGGTTGCACCACCGAGCTTATGTCTGCGGGTTACGGTGCATACGAGTCCCCGAATGAGACGTCGGTCATCAAGATGCGGCACAGCAGCCACATCCCGCAGCTTCCTGCCAACGTCACCGTCAAGCAGGAGTCAGAGGATCACGCTTAAGTTACCTTTAAACCCAAAGGGACGTAGAGCCGAGACTGTGCGGCTCAAGGCGGACTGAGTTGCCAGGAGCAACGTCTGTAAATAAATAATTCTCTACATGGTTTGTCATCAGGAGGAACACCATGATTACACCAGGTTTTCAACCTATCAGGGACTCGCGTACTCAGGGCTCAAAGAGACAATGTCCCATGACTACTTAGCGGTTTCAGCGTTTGTTACACTTAGAGACAATCATCTGCCCAGGATCTACCCTTTTTGTGTAATTAATATAATGCTATTATCATTATTGTTGTTGTATTATTTGGTTTCCAAATGTCTCTGTTGTTGTTGTTTTTGGATCAATTAGTTGTTATATAACCTCCTTAATTTATTATACTTTTTATTTGTTGTCTTCAAAAAGCAATAAGTGGAAGGGATGGTTACACTGACGGGGTGAAATCAATGTAAAAGACTATTTTTCTGTTGATGTTATTTTTGTTTTTCTCTGTGGCCATTTCTCTGTAGATAGTCACTCTCTCTATGCCTATATCCATCCGTCCTGTGACCTCTGGCCTATAGAAACAGGGGTGTCCACTCTTCAGGGTTTTATCTATTTAAAATTTAGAAATCAATATAGCAGCTTTAAAAAAAAAAATTAAAAAAAAGGGTTAAATAACTTGCCAAAGTGCGGCACATAAATTTGTCAATTTAGCAGGAAGATCTTTATTTCAACCCTGCTTGATAGCTTCCCTATTGTATGTCTGTGTCCTTTTCTGATGCCTACTTAATTTAATTTGAAACAAAAAAGGGCATTTGTTTTATTTTTTTTTACATTTTTCACAACAGTTACCTCAGTGCGCATGTGACGATACAAGTGTGTGTGTGTGTGTGTGTGTGTGTGTGTGTGTGTGTATGTGTGTGTGTTTAAAGGGACAGCTAAAGGTGGGAGCTTTCTATTTATTTGCGTTTTGCTACTTGAAGAAAAAGAAGAAACCAAACTGAAACTGGAGTGCAGCTTTTCATGTGATCCAAAAGGAGCTGGGCACAGCCCGCTCAACATGTAGCACATAATGGTCCCGCCTTTTTGATTTATTTTTCTACAACACTGTCAACAAGGGATTCACACTTGACGCTAGTAACCAAAGTTCACGTGGCTTTCATTTTTTGTTTCAAACACACACCAAAAAAACAGAGGAAAGGAAAATGAAAACAAGGGAAGAAGGACTTGAGGGGCGTTAATGCTGAAGAAGGGAAGATGTACTGTGTGTATATGATGAAGTGTTCACTCTTTCGCTGTGTGTCTTTCGAGTTTTGTAGATGTTTTGTTCTTGTTTTTGTTGTTTGTTGATATTACGTTTGAGAAGCAATGGCCCCTTCTTTATCCCCCACCGGTCCACCATCTTGTTGAACTGGCATACACCAAAGCACCTCGGCCTTCTTTTATGCACTGGCCCCCTCCTCCTACTTTATAACATCAGTGCCGATGCTTGTAGCATTTTGACTGTGTACAATATCACTGAAACTGGTCATAAATGGCATTAAGACTCAACTTAATGTTACTAAAGCAACTGTGATTTTCTGCAGCAGTTGCACATCAACAACCTGAACTCTGTAACCTCTCTCTCTCTCTCTCTCTCTCTCTCTCTCGCTCTGTAACTAATGTTTGACCAAAGCGTCTCTTTCTCTGATCAGAGCTTTAACTCCAGAGGAGAATCCCCTAAAAGGACTGTCTCTGTTTACATGCTGGTTTACATAGTTATTTATGTGCAAAAATGTCAAAAAATGTAAATTATGATATAAATGTTCACTGCTCTAATCTAAACCCTGTGGCTCTGTGTGTTTTTTTCTTTTTACACGTTTTTTTTTTTTTTGTATAATAGTCATTCTAGATCATTAAAATGGAAGTGTACAGACATTCTGGCAAAACTGGAAAAATAATGCTTATCTATATGACTATTTATGTAGCGGTAGAGCTAATATAATTTCACTATTAAATACTTTACTAAATTCATTTACTATCTGACAGGCCCATCTGCCACTGTCTTTTTAAAGTTATTTTTTACGCAGCAGAACACTTGTTTACAAGTAACAGGGTTCAAATTCAAACATTAAGGTAAGTTAAGTACGTTATGTACGTGATGTAGGTTACAGGATCCTACGTAAATAAGTCAACACTGAATTTTGGTTTCAAACGGGACATGAACAGCGGTCTCCTGGGTGTAGTATTGTGTTTTGTGTGTGTTTGACCCATCAATTCTTCCTGCACAGACTTTGAGGGCTGCGTGGGGTTGTCTTGCGAGGGCAGGGACGATTCCAGGATTTTTTAAAGTGGGGTGGCACAGGGTCAGGGTGGGCCCCCGGCAGTGGTGTAGTCTACGTGATACACAGGTTTACGCCGTATACCCACTAAGAAAGCTCCAGAATTTCCATATACCCACTTGAAAATGTGCAATGATATGTAACAACATCATTTTGTGACACAACTTTCACTTCAGCTATTTGTTTTGGCTAATACGGATCGAGTACTGTGACCGCAAACTGAACAAAAACTGCAGAACATGCAGAACAACTAATGTAGTATATACCCACTACAATAAACTAGACTACACCACTGGTGCCATTTTGTCCGAATACAGCATGAAAAAATATGCTTAAAAATATAGGAAAAATTGGTTGGGATAGAACAACATAATGTACTTCTGCTAAATTGAACATTGCATTCATTATTAGTTTCACTTGTTTTCATTTTAAACAAATTCTATATCTAAATACAATACACATTTTCTATAAGCCCAGTCTGTTACTTTAAAAATTAAAAAAAATTCCAATGCTGGTTTCATGGTATCAGAATTTGAAGATAGTCGTCATGGAAACAGTTGATCATGTGACAAGGGCTGGGAAAATTGGCAGAACAATTTAACAAAAATTGCCAACCCGTGCCCCCCTTCTAGCCCCGCCCCTGGGCAGGGGAAAAGAGTCATCATAGTCAAGATTCAATGAAATGAAATCTCAAACAACAATTTCCCACAGCTGGGAAAAAAAACAGGAACATATATTTAATTATCCATTGGAGTAAAGCCCATAAAAAAATGTAATAAGACTCACATGATTGCAGTGTATAAAACTGTAAGATTCTTTAAAAAAAAAAGGATTTAGGACAATACATGCCATCAACCCACATATGTTTTCACTTAATTTGCCTGATTAGATTTCCTTTCTAGACTCTGTGGGTGTGTACACACTGTGCTTGATTGGCATCTCCCTCACACTCCTGTTGCACCTGTGTAAAGGTTAGGCTTAAAGAAAAGACAGGAAACCAAGAGAAAGAGACGGATGACAGAAACCGTAGACAAGCCAGCTCAGGCAAAGAATTCACCAGCAGAGATTCAGAGTCATGATTTTAACTTCCAACACATTGATTCACATATTCCAACTTTTACCTCCGCAGTAAACCAGGCTCTTTGGTGGAAAGTCGTGAATCTTTATGTCCGTTTCCGTGCGATGCCAAACTTTAAGACTGGAGCAGGAAATGGGAACAAAGCTCCCCGTCGTGCCCTATGGGCTGCAGTAACTGTGCTCTGTCTTTTATCCTGACATACAGGACTAATGACTCGTTTTAGAGCCTACAGTCGTCATTTCTCAACCGTACACTTTTAGTAGAAAGTGGAATTCAGCATCATATCTATTGACCTACACCCAACGTTAAGTTTCAACTCTTAGAGATCATAAACATTACAAAGGTCAAACATCAAATGACTAAGTTTTAAAATAAAACCTAATATGGATAGATAGATAGTCTTTATTGTCCCATAGGGATAATCATTTCCACACATCTTTTCATGTTCCATAGCACAACACCACATATAAAACACATAAAACATGAAACATGTAACACATATACAAAAAACACATCATCACATTAAGACACCCACATAGACATATCAAATGTGAAAACTACAAAGCAACTGAGGTGGTGTTGGCAGTATTACAGTTTGTTCAGCACTGTGATGGCGGTGGGGACACAACTCTTTTTTGAAATAGGCTTTAGTCCAGTTCAGTGCTCTGTATCTGCGGCTGGAAGGAAGTAGTGTGAAGAATTGATTCAGGGGATGGCCTGTGTCAGCTGCTATTGTACGTGCTAGGCGTGTGATGGCTGTGTCATTCATATCTGATAGGCTGGGTGTGGGTTGACTGATTATCTTGGAGGCAATATGTGTGATTTTAGTTAGTTTTTGCAGGTGGCGGTTAGCATTGTGTAATAACAGGGTGAACAGTACAGCAGGGTGGGTTGGATGGTTGTAAAGTAGGAGCAGGAGGTGGGCGGGCAGAAGAAAGGGCTTTCAGTTTGCGTATGACATGTAGTCTTTGTTGTGCGCATTTCTGGATGGCAGTGACATGTTCCTTGAAGTCGAGTTTATTGTCTATAAAGTCCCAGGTATTGAAAACTGCTGACCTGTTCAACTGGTTGGCCGTGGATGTGGGTATGGTTCAGTCCAGGTGGTGATTTGGATGTGTAAATGACCAGCTCTTTTGTTTTGTCTATGTTTAGTTGAAGGTAATTGTCCTGACACCATTGTGAAAACTGTGAAATTGAGTCCTGGTATACGCTGTGATGGCGTTGTTGTTGTTGTTGTTGTTGTTGAGTAATCCAACTATGGCAGTGTCATCAGCGTATTTGTAGTAGGTAGTGACGGAGGATGGGCTTGTTAAGTTGAGTTGGTTGGTCAGTTTTGCCAGAACTGTTATAATGACAAAAAGGTGAAAATAAACACTAACCCCAACCCCCATTTTCCACTTGGCGCATCTGTGCTGCGTTCAGGCTGCGTTCAGCTTTTGTTTCGTCCTCCGCCATGCGCCATACCACACCGGGAGTGTCTCAGCAGCGGAGCATCTTGCTACCCGACTCGCAGATTTTATTGTCTCTACTTTTTACTGTACAGAACAATCACATGTTTATTAAGTATACCTTCCACTCCAGGCACTCCTACAGTTAAACTTCCATGCCTTCTTTAGCATTGTCTTTCTAAAAAAGATCTGTGATGTCTATTCTGTTTTTCCACCTCCAAGATCACCATCGTCCATGGTGTTGCAGAAGAGACATATACGATATTGGGGGGTGTCTTTTGGTAAATTGACTGGATAGTCTCGCCGTTTCACATCCTGCCCAGCTGTCCGAACGCCCCGCGGCTCGCGTGAAAATAGACCTGCCGCGTATTTTTAGCAGAGTGGAGCAGAGAGACTTCACGCACGCTTCCGGGACCAGTGGAATATCAAGCATTGACTTGAATGGCCGCGAAAGAAAAAGGAAACCAAAATATATTGCTCACAGATTTTACCGGAGTTACCTGTAAGTCACGTGGGTCCAGTCAAGTCCAGTCTATGCTTTCCGTCAAGTCATGCTTTAGCATCAAACTCCAAGGAACATACGATATCGGTCCGACGAACTCCCAGGAATGAATTGCCCGGACGTTTTGGCAACAGTGCGACACGGATTTGCATACAACACGGACTAGAAACAAAAAACATAGAAGACGCTAATAGCCAACTTTCTGCACAGGCAGGACCGCTTCCTCGTAGCACTGCGTCATCTTGGATTTCAGCGTTGTCAGGATCTGACATAAGGTAGTCAACTGATAATTGGATGGTTAGTGGATCGATCCCTGGCTCACAGTAAGGGTGTGAATCTTCACTGTTCTCCCGATTCAATTACGATATATTACGATTTGAATTGATTCAATATCACAATGCATTACGATGCATTACGATGCATAACGATGCATTACTATGGATCATGATGCGTCACCTCCTCAATATTATCATTAAGCAGTCAGATATATATGAACTTCTCTTTTTGATGTATTTGCTCTTAAAAAAAGACACTTCCTGAACGTAGCGGAGTCTGAACTCAGCAGACAACACACAAAAGGCAAAAACAAAAAAGGCAGCGGCTGGAAACCCCACAAGTAACATCAGTAGGCATTAATCGATTATGGCCTGTCACTGCATTGATGCAGAATCTTCCAGGCCCGCATTGCGATGCATCGATCCAATGATTAATTTCAACAGGTTGGCACCTTGCATGACACCCTCTGCCCTAAACTGTATGAATGTGTGGGAATGTGTGTCACATTGTCACACGTTTGACAATTTAAAATTTGGCTAATTTAAAACTGATTTCTATTTGACTCTAATCTGCAGCCAGCTGTAGAGAGATTGACATTTGGTAGAAAGGAAGTAATAAAACAAATTCCATTTCCATGTTATTAAGCATCCCACGTAGAATAAAAAGTCTATATATGAGAAAGCAGTATCAACCCGTTTGCCTCGTCATCACCCAACTAAAAACATTCAGTGCGCCCCCACCCTTTGACTCAGCATCTTTCACTTTTGCGCACTTCGTCTCTCTCTTTCCTGTTTGTTCTATCTTATTATTACTATCAGGGAAACTTCTCAAGTCACCCGTTGACACAGTGAGTTCCACTACCTCAGCATCATGACGCCGGGGTTTCACAGCACTTTTCTGACCGGGGGAGGACAACACCTACTACCACTGGAGGCGGGGGGATATCCCACGGGGCCCAGGCGAAATATGTACCGAAAGTCAGGCCTGCCTTCCACTCGCCTGAGTGAGGTAAGGTTTGTTTATCTGCTTAATCTGATTTCCACAGAGGGTTTGATAAAGTTTCAAATTTGATCTTGTCTTACACAGTCCTCCCTTTCACACAAACAGCTTCAGTGAGATACCCACAGTTTTGAAGAAAAGGGACGCCCACAATTTAGAGTTAAAGGAAACTGAAGTCCATCTGAGGGCTGGTAGTTAATTCAGAGGAGAATGCAGCTGTCATTTAGAGCTTTCTAAACATGTCTATATCTAATCGCCCAGTTGTTTTACAGTGATTTCATGTGTATTTTAATAGAAGCTGCATTTATATGGACTCTTATTTCAGTCATGATCATAATAAGAAGTCAATCGGCATAGAAATTAATCATGTAAACACCTTAATGAGGAATTTCAGTGGAGCTGCAGAGTTTAATCGATTAGTTGTCAGCTATTAAATTAATCGCCAACTATTTTGATAATCGATTGAATCGGTTTAAGTTATTTTTTAGGAAAAAACTGTTCAAATTCTCTGATTCCAGCTTCTTAAATGTGAATATGTTCTAGTTTCTTCTCTCCTCTGTGACAGTAAACTGAATATCTTTGTATAGTCGTGGACAAAACAAGACATTTGAGGACGTCTTGTTGGGCTTTGGAACACTTTGATTGACATTTTTTACCATTTCTTTTTTATTTTATAGGCCCAACAACTCGATTATTTGAGAGAATAATCGACAGATTAATTGACAATGAAAACAATTGTTAGTTGCAGCCCTAAATGCCAGTTCATTAGAGAATTTTTGTCATATAAACACTCGATGACTTCCTTCTCTTCATCCTGTTTCTGCTCATGCTGACACACTCTGTCTCTCTCTCTATTTCTCTCTCTCCAACAATTTTTGGAATTTTAGACTGCTCTCTCCCACCAATCCCAGTGAAAGTGTCTAATCTTTACATGTCATAGAATTCACAATGTGCGTCTAATTCCAACATTAATATAGTGGAGTGTGACGTATGGAAGAAGGTCGCTCTTGTGGATATTCATTTCAACATTGTCTTTGTCTCTTACCAAGAGTCTTTTTTTTTTTTTTACATATGTAGCCATGACAGTGATCATTCTCTAACCTTTACCCAGATTTTCCACTAGGCGCATGCGTCTTAGAAGCGGAGCGTCTTGCCTGCCCGACTGGCAGATTTTATTGCCTATACAAGTACTTGAAAGAACAATCACGTGTTTATTTAGCTAGTACTCCAAGCGCTCCTACAGTTAAACTCCATGCATGCCTTCTCTTTTCTGGCGATGTCTTTATTAAAATGATCTGTGATGTGTATTATATTTTTCCATCTCCAAGACAAATCTCTTGTCGTCCGTGGTGTTGTAGAAGAGACATACGATATTGGGGAGGGTGTTTTGGTAAATTTTTGTTGAATCATACCGTTCTAGAGACAATATATCAGAGATATTTCTAAAAACTATTGTTTTCTAAAAATGAATTCACATCACATGGCAGTCAGTCAGTCTGACATGTATTTAATTTGTAAAGAAGTACATAGCATGTACTTTCTGCATTTTCTGCTTTCCGTCTGTTTAGCTGGAAACGGATATGACTCGCCGTCGGCGGTCCTGTATAAACAGAAAATGTTTAGCTGAATCATTGGTCCAAAAAAGGGAGGAGCGGCGCAAACAGCTTACAGGGTTAGGAGATTCATTCAAATGAGGCAGCACAAAGCAAGTTGTTGGTACTTTTGTGGAAAGTAGGTTGCGCTGAGAATCGACATCTCGGAACCACATCTGTTTCTGCTGTAAAGTCACTCCACTGCCAGTGGGACGATTCTGTCCAAACTAAATACTTGCAGCAAATGTGCAGCAATAACGAATGCTGAAAATGTAAGTCAACCATTTTAATTAACCACTCTCCAACAGAAGATGTTTGTTGAGCGCCTGGGTAGACCACCTCATAAAGCAGGTGCCCATGTATAGAGGTCTACTCCTCAACGCAGCGGCCGTGGGTTCAACTCCGACCTACGACCCTTTGCTGCATGTCATTCTCCCTCTCTCTCCCCTTTCATGTCTTCAGCTGTCCTTTATAAAGGCCTAAAATGCCCAAAAAATAATCTTAAAAAAATACATTTAAAAAAAGTAATGTTTGTTGTGGTTAAAATCAGGAACGCCAGTAAAGCAGTCTGCATGTATCTGTAAGTTAACATGAGTGATTTTAAAAGAAAATCTGTTGTTCACAGCTGCAAAATGAAAACCATCTCCTTTAGTTAATCAAATCCGCACAGCCATCTGAAGGCAGCTGGACACATATGTTGATAAATCTACAGCATCTGAGTTTCGTGTGCTTGGACTGGTTTGAATTTGTAGTGCTTACACGATTAAAATAGGGCCCCTTATGTGATCATTTAATTCGCTGCTGATGTTTTGATGTTTTTTTTCTGTTTTGTAAGGAACACAAACTTTTCTGTATCAAACTAAGTTTAAGCTGCTGCCCTATAGTTAACAAAGTTGGCCTTAATTAAATTAGTTATCATTTCTTCTTGGTGGGTGTTATTTTCTATTATTAAATTAGCATGTTTATGAGATTGTGTAGCAGAGGTATATCTTTTCTGAGTGCATTCTACTTTTCTTTCTGTGGAAGTTGTTCATGCTTACTTGCGGAGCTGTTGTTGAGCACTGGTTATGATGTCTCATCCAATACTTTGGTCCAAAATAAGGTCTCTCAACAACTAGACTATATCCACGACGTTCCACTTCCGGGATTGCTCCGTTGCTGTCAGAAATTCCGCCGTATCTCATTCCTTTCGGCCAGATGTCCGTTACCTTCCGCTTTCTTTGTATTGTAATTTTAAACTCCGGTGGATTTATGAGGACTATGGTTAACTGCTCCTCAGATCTCTACAGCTAGCTAGACTATCTGTCCAATCTGGGTTTTCTGTTGCACGACTAAAACAACTTTTGAACGTACACATGTTCCACCAAAACAAGTTCCTACCCGAGGCTATTTTGCAAAGGCACCGCTGATCTGTCCGGCGCTTAGCGCCCCCCAAGACGATTGCCTGTCTCTTTAATGCCTACTCCCGAAAAAGCCCAGTCTGCTGATTGGCCAGCACACTTCCTGGAATCCACGGAACCTCCGCTCCGTGTTTCACCAAGGGGGTAAGCCTCTCCTCGGACCGCGAACCTCCTATTTTAATGCTACAAAGCGATCACCCTCCGTTAGCATTCCATTGACTGCCATTCATTTTGGCGCCACTTTGACAGCGAATAACTTTACATCTGAAGCGTTTAAAGACTATATTTGTCCATTGTTTATTTCTAAAGAAACACGACAATGTATAAAAGGCTCCATTACCTTGTATCTCATGTTATGGCTCCGTAGCAGAGCTTTTTGTAAAAATAGGCTAACGATTGTGTCATAACCACGCGACTTACTGTCACATAGTAGAGGAATTACCGTATAGTACAGGAGAAGCGCGCAGGCAGTTTCGTCTCACATTAGCTGTTTAAGTGTAATTAGCTACCAGAAGACTTACAACTTTCAGACACGTTGCTCACGGCACATTTACGTCGTCTCTCTCAGTTGGAGGCTGCACAGTAACGCTCAGCGCTCACCGGAAAAGTGCTTCTAACGGCCTTCACTGGTCTCCGTCCAGAGCAACGGGATCTGTTGGTCCATTCTTATATACAGTCTATGTGTTTTACTGTTGTGTTGAAGCTGGAGCTACTGCAACGGAGTATATAGCAGGACTTTGTACCGTGAAAAATCACCAATAAAGGTTTCTAAACCAAATATTCACAACCGGACATGTCCCAGCAGTAAAGTGACCGGAATTTGGGGAGAAATTACCAGCAGTGGCCGAGATTACAGCAATGTAGCGTTAGCATGTAGCTGCTTAATAGTTAGAAGTATGCTAACGTTAGATTGTAGTGAAACGAAGCAGCACTTTCTACCATCAAAAACAAAACTACCCAATCGGACATGTTTCAGCAGGAATGCGACCCGGAATTGGGGAGAATTTAACAACATTGGCAGCCAAGATGACATTGTTTACTGCCGTTAGCCATGTAGCTACTTTAGTTAGCAATTGACACTAATAGAATATAGCAGCAATTTCTACAGTCAAAAATAAAGGCTTTTAAACCAAATACTACTAACAGAAAATGTTTCAATTATCAGAGTAATGTGACCCGGAATTGGGGATAATTTAATGACACTGGCAGCCAAGGTGACATTGTTTACTGCCGTTAGCATATAACTACATGCGACAATGTTAACACTGCAGTGGCTTAAGAAAAACACTCCAGTCCTTCCTACCTGGAGCAGATGACCAATCATAGAAGGCCGGCTTAGAGTTGTGTAAGACTTAGCCGAGAGTAGAAAAAACTGTTGAAACCGGAGTGTTCAGAATAGTTGGAAATCTGAACGTATTAGCTCACAGGGATTTGTCTGAAATACGTTTACCTCATTATTTGAACGTTTAACATGAAAATCCAAAATTATAACATTGTAGATATGACAGAAAACACGGAAAAACATAATATGTGACCTTTAAGACTGACTGACATGCATCATTGTTTCCAAAGGTCTCTGTTTGTGCCCGTCCCAACTTCAAAGTAACCCCGGAGTTTTCAAACCAAAATGGGGGCAGCAGTGTTTCCAAAAGTCTCAGTTTAAGGGGCCCTGAAACGCCGGAGTAGTGTGGACTTGAGATGTAAACCTAGCAAAAAGGTAAACGTATTAGTGTAGAGAAGAAATGAACTTTCCCATCGACGGAGACATTTTCACTTCTCTGATCGGGATGCAGCTTTAGACTATGAGGCTGCTGCTCAGAGTTGACAGTAAACAGCAACAGTACTGCTGGCATCATTTCAGAGAAGATCCTCATGATTTATACCAACACAGACACACACCAACGCCCACACACATTCTCACTCACACAAACAAACACACACACTCACAGGAAGTGAATAAACAACGAAACCAGGAAACGGACATGCACTTACTGTACAGTTACAAATAAAAACACATGTATTTCCAAACATGCAGACATATACGCACACCAACAGTTATTCACATACAATACAGACACATTAAACATTCGTCTTATTTCATGTCTCTATTTACTGATTCATTATTTGTCTCTCGGGAGACCCCCTGAAATGTTGCGATTAGTTTCTATCATAACGAAACGAAACTAAACTAAACCTTCAACACCCACACAAACACACACACGCACACACACACACACACACACACACACACACAAACTATCTCCTCCAAGCTGCGTTCCAGGGTGACGCCACTGAAGACGTTTTTGGAAACCGAGCAGCGTCCCCAGCGGCTCTTTTACCGTAAACACGCTGCAGCCCATTGTCACGTCGCCCTGACGCAGCAGACAATGGTCACTGGTCAGGACGGGTCACTGGTGACTCAGACTCGTCGGCCCCCTCTGCCTTGATCCCACTTCCCAGAAACTCACTTTTCCTCCCAAAACTCTGTGACAGGAAGTCCCAGCCTTTTTTGTGTCTGGGTAGAGTTGCTGAAGAGTTTGATTGGCTAAGAGTGGACCTATGCTGTTAGGGTTTAAAGATGTGGAAGCTGTACTATCAAACATCAATATGTCATCATTAAATTGAATGCAGTACCACTTTAAAAATATTACACACAAATGAGAGCACAATGGAGACAATTGGGAGCCAGATTGTTTCGCTAAATTGGTACCACATTTCCCAGAAAGCCTGTCACCAATAAGAGCTTTGCTTCCTTAGCTAATGCTTTCCTCTTTGTCTTTACTGAAGACATAAAGATGTTATACATTATTTTTTTTCTTTTTCCTTTGGTCTTGTCTCCTTCAAGAATCTGCTGTCACGGGAAACCTTTTTATAAGTCACAGTTATCTCTGTGTATTTGTTAATATTTTGATGATAAATTGTAATAACTTTGTTGATCCTCTTACCTTTTCATCTTGCGCCATCATCAGGCCGGAGATATACTATGCGTTTGCGTGCGCGTGATGGCTGCCTTACGTATCCTGCATAAAGAAACTTGGAAACAGGATGCAGTACGCACATACACTAAAGTCGGCAACCCACAATGACTGACTGAATGACTGATGGTGGAAACGCAACATTTTATAATGACATTGATTTAAAAAAAAAAAAAATACATTCAATGGTGAATGGTCACATCATAGCTAGTCTCGCTTTGCCAGACCTTCCTCCACAGCGCTGCGTAGGAAGGTCTTGCTAATCCACACAGCATTCTGGGATGGGAGGAAAACGTGCTCCGGTTTATTGGCATTTCTTTAAACCAATCACAATCGTCGTGGGCAGCACTAAGCGCTGGACAGAGCCACGGTGCCTCTGCAAAATAGCCTTGGGAAGGAACTTGTTTTGGTGGAACGTGTACGTTCAAAAGTTGTTTTCAGTCGTGCAACAGAAAAACATATACAGAAAACTCTGATTGGACAGACAGTCTAGCTAGCTGTCTGGATTTACCCTGCAGAGATCTGAGGAGCAGTTAACCATAGTCCTCAGAAATCCAACAGAGTTTAAAATTCCAACACAAAGAAAGCGGAAGGTAATGGACACCCGCCGAAAAAAGGGACATCCAGCGGAATTTCCGGCAGCACCGGAGCAATCCCGGAAGTGGAATGCCGTAGACAGAGACGTGCAGTCTGGGTAGGCAAGCTAGGCACTGCCTACCCTGTCAAAATTCAAACATAAACATGTATTTGTATTTTTACTGTTTATTCTTGTGATTTATATATGCAATATGTGTGTTATTCCAATTGTTCAGACGTTACTTTGCACGTAAATGTGTATGCCAGTAATCATCTCCATTACATATCAAACATGGACCAATTAAAATCGAGATATTACTGTACATTTGCGCAGCTAACGTCATTACACCAGCTACATTGTAAGCGTAATCGGGGACTGCCCATTTCTCCGACGCTCCATTGTTCCGACCTCTCAATAACCCGAAAAATTCCCGTTGGTCCTACAGCCCACTAGTCCGACGTCCTTATGGCGAAATTACGAATCCCACTATGGCCACGCCAAGACCCGCCCTACGAAGCAGCTCGATTGGTCAGGGGATAGGACCTGTACAAATGGGGTTACGTTAGTATAAATACTTCGTTACTGTACTCAAGTAGATTTTTCAGATATTTTTACTTTACTATATTTTTTTCCTTACATTTTAACATGAATATCGGTACTTTCTACTCCTTACATTTTACAAAATTGGCTCGTTACTTTAGTTTTGTACAAGAGGTCGTCATGTCGGAGAATAGCACAGACACGTGCCTCACCGCGAGCGGGCGCGCGCGACACACGGAGCAAAAAGAAAAAGAGACTAGCTGTCCGGAGGATAATCAGTTGAGATCGTGTGTGTGCGTCCTTAAGAACTGTAAGTCGTATAAGTTATGTTGTCAGTTCATTTAAGCCTGTTGTTGTATTGGTCTATAGTTCTTGCAAATTTAAAGTAAGTTAGCTGGTGATTTTGATGTTTGTGTTCTTCACCTGTTACCTAGGTTGTAAGTTGTCTCCGTCCATGTTTTAACAGACACACCTGGGGCGAAGTTGGAAACCAGAAACAGCTTTAATTACAGTCCAAATTTAGTCCTTACTAACAAGTTTCAAATAATTTCACTGGAGTTACCGTTATTTTCGCGTCATCAATATCACATTCAATCTAATTGGATGGGAATATACTGTACGTTGCACTTGACACACCACTACAAGACGACTCGACAGATTCGGTGGCATTCTGCATTCATTCACGGCAAATCATTGCGGCTTGATGGTGGTAACGTTAGCACATAGTAGTATGGATGGCGACATGATTGAAAATGAAGAGATCGGCAGACAAGCAGCAAGACATCCTTGGCCTTATCTGAGAGAGATGTTTGAGATAGTAGGCATCAAGAATGACTCCTGGCCAATGTGCTGCGCAACTCTTAAAGTATGGGGAACTTCTTAATTAATGTCTGTTTAGTAATTCATATTTTATCCTTTATTTTCTTTCCAGAAGCCATATTTGAGCACACACACATACATGTAGATTCCTTTAAATGTTAAGGGGAAGATTAAAAAAGAGAAACTGGATCTGTGAATTCTCACAGAATCACAACTGAATTCATAAATATGCCTAAAAGTTTTAGGCATATTGGCAGACATCCATTTAAAATGTAGGCAATGGCATATAAAGAGCCTTTTTTCCACGTCCACTGAAGTTTCTCAGCTTGCACTCTAGTAACATTTGTGTGGTCCAGGTATCTTTGCATAAAAAATGGTCATTCGCAAAGCTACTTTTACTTTTATACTTTAAGTAAATTTCCAAGCCTGTACTTTGTTACTTTTACTTGAGTAAATAAGTTAAATCAGTACTTCTACTTTTACCAAAGTATTTTTTAACACAAGTATCTGTACTTCTACTTGAGTACGGGAAGTGAGTACTTTTGCCATCTCTGAATTTAAGCAACCTGCCCGCAGCTTTAACCAAGCATGAAAAGTCGTCAGCTCACATCCAGTGTCAAATTACGCAGAATGGATTTTATGTACAAATAATCTACCGATTGGTGAGTCAGAAACTATTTTGGGCTTAATATTGAATTGATAAGTGTGGTTGAATTAATGCTGACTGCAAGCCATTTGCCTTCATATTCAATTTAGCAGTGTCTGTTTTCATTGTTGCTGACTGACAAACATAATTGGGCGCTGTGCAATAATTAAGGATAAAGATGGTTGCATTCTGATGCTGGACATTGGCTAGTGGTGTGTGAGAGAGAGAGACTGTGAGTAGTACACGATATGTCATCCTGATTGAAAATGTCTTGATATCGACCGTGCGTGTGTGCCGCACTTGTGCGTAACGTTTACTGTTTTGATGTATTAGCCTAAACAATAAATGAGGTAATCTGGCTTTCATACCTCAGTGCCAAGCCTCTTACTGCCATCGCCGCACGTCACTGGTCGTACATATAGACTACATCATAGCTGACACCTGATCTGTTCCACATGTGTGTAGACTACTCCTACACTGTAAACCAGGAAGTAAATGTATGTGTATAATAGTTGATAAGCTGCTGTGTAACATGTGGCTCATAAAACACGCAAGTTATTAAATCTACACTACACCTCTGTCATCTTTCAGCGAACGCACGCTGCATGGATATAATTAAAAACACACATACACTAAAGCACACGCCCACACACACACGTACATGAAAAATGAAACAATTCCATACACACACTCACTCTTGCGTTTGTGTCATCTCAGTTCAACAGATGACAATGCAAACAAGAAAAGGAAACTACCAGACAGTCCGTCTTCTCTCTGAAGGTGAATCTGCTCCAAGATATATATTCAGTTTTTCTCTTTAATGATCACAATACCAAAGTTCTCATTGTTGTGGTTTTTCCTTTCTAAGACCCCTAAATCAAGGAAACCTGAAGTACAAAGTAAGTCCTCCCGATCTTGATTTTAATCCTAACTGCTGTTATTGATGGTTGATATATTGTGAAAATTCTAGCAGAAATCAAAAAGGAAATGAAACCAATTTGGACGGAAGCAGATACATTTGTGTTGATAGCTTATCTTCACACACACACACACACACTGCAGTTTGTCTGCATGCATTTCATACTACAAACATGCACACACTTCTTTATTAATAATCTGTTTCTGCCTCACACACACACACATCCTTCACACACATGTGTAGAATGACTGAGGTGACTCAGCAGAAAGCATCCATCTTAGCGTCCCCCACTGACTCCTCCTGTATCTTCGCACATGTGGAGCCTCGTCCTTCTTCTCTTCATCTTCAAACCACAGCAGCCAGCAGACCGTCCACATGTCTTACACATCCCCTCCTGCTGCTTCTGCACCATGTTGACCCGGTCACCGAGGAAATGTTTTATATGGTTACTGGAAAACAGGGGGAGTGAGTGTGTGTCTATGTGTGTGTGTGTGTGTGTGTGTGTGATGGGATGATGACATTTGGAAGCCCCAAAATCGTCATTGCCATGGTTCTTGTTAACTTGTTAACTGCTCTCCCAGAGCCTAGTCTCGTTTTGCCAGACCTTTCTCCACAGGTCTGGCTACACCACACATACATTCTGGGATAGGAGAAAAAAACTCTGGGTTGTTTGCATTTCTTTAAACCAGGGGGTCTTCAACATTTTTTAGGCCAAGGATCCCTTAGCTGAAAGAGAGATGGAGCAGGGAGCAGGGACCCCCCCCCCCCTTACTAATATTGTATAAAATGAAGTTGCAAATTAAACTGGGCCTACCATAACGTGTAGTGCAGCCTAAGGCCTTTCACCCTATTCTCATGAACCATTTGTTAAAAAAGCAACGAAAAGTTAAGCACTGTAATTCCTAAGCATTCCACGTTTTTTTTTGTTGCTGTTTGCACCTCATTGAAGGCCGCTGTCTAAGAAAGCGGCTGGCCGCATAGGGAGGATGCCGGGGTGAATAGGTGGGTGTTAACACACAGGACTTTCAAGCCAGGGAGCGGCGTTTGCCTTTTTAACTGTATTGTTGCTTGGTTTAACTGTAAGGTGTCCTTAAGTGCTATGAAAGGCACCCATAAATAAAATGTTTTATTATTATTATACTGTAGCTTGATTATTGTTTGGACCGTCACGGCCAGGCTCTCCCTGCAGGTGTGTGGAGGGCGGAGTCAGGTCGTCAGGGAAATTCTGCTCAGCTGGTCTGAAAGTACTTGAGCCAGCAGCCACGATCCCTCTGGCTTTTGTTTGGGTTGGTTACATTTGGTTTCTTTGCTGCACCACAAGTGTATCACTGACAACAGCGATGTTGCAAACAAGCATCCGTGGGATGTGTTTGCGTTAAGTTTGTCGTGTATTTTCTCTTTTATTCTCTGAAATAAAGTCCTGTGTTCTCTCCTGTTTGTTTTCTTGAGCGAGCGGTGACATTATGTCATCCCAGGAAACAATATTATCTCAATAATGAGTGAAATAAACTGTCTTCACGCAGCGTTAAAATGTACTTTTAAACATTTGTGCTTCTGCACAACAAATTAAGGGTGGTTGAGTCACAGTGGTTGAGTGCAACCACCTGTGGTTCTCCACCAATTAAATACATTTTTTTAAAATAAAAAATAAAATTTGATCAGTCACAAGCTGGTCACAAGTGTCTTCCCAGTGTGTAGTTTGTATGCTAACATTGCAGATAAATCCGCATTAAATATCCTATTTTGGAGGTCCAATCACAGCTTTTCAGGCAGTCCACAGTAAGTTGGATCTGAGGCCAGCCAGATGAATGTGTTAATGGAGCTCAACGCTGCAGAGTGAGTCAACAAAAAAATTTCACCCATAGACCACGATTGTATAAGACATGCTGATCGATTATTGCTCTTTTTTTTTATGAACGTTTTAAACTTTCTCTGAAACTAAAACATCTCAATGTAAAGTCAATGGGAGGGGGCTGGGGAAACGCTAAACAAGTGCTGATGTCAGTCTGAAAAAGGCCTTGGTTTGTGACAAATACCAGCCAGTCAGGAGCCACACACACGCACACACACACACACACACACACACACACACACACACACACACACACGCACACACTTGATGTCCTGATCCTAAGGCTAGTGCGGAAAGGGACACACAGTGCTTATTAATAATAGTCTGGTGTGTGTGTGTGTGTGTGTGAGAGAGAGAAAGATCAAAGGGTTGAAGCTCGCCAGCCCCCATCACCCACATCCTCCTGTCATTCTCTCTATCTGTGTCCGTCTCGATCTCTTCAGCACCTGCCTATTAAAGGGCGGCAGGGTTAATAACAGGTGTGTGTGTGTGTGTGTGTGTGTGTGTGTGTGTGTGTGTGTGTGTGAGTGAGAGAGGATGACTGGAAATGACGGAGCACCTCCAGGAAAAAGAGAGCGGTTCTGTCGTTTTGTTGTTCTGACCTGTGTGTGTGTGTGTGTGTGTGTGTGTGTGTGTGTGTGTGTGTGTGTGTGTGTGTTGGATTTCTATGTACAGGTATTCAATAATGCACATTTGCAAGCCTGCATGCCAAGAAAGAAGTGGCCAAAAGTATGTGGATACCCCTGTGTCTGAGGGGGTGTTTTTTTTCTTTTAGTTTGGTCGAGGTTTCATAGTACCAATGAGGGGAAATCTTAATGTTTTAGCATACACAGATATGTTAGTGCTTTTACAAGTTTGTAACAACAACTTGTTTTCATCTCTTCCCTTCAATCACATATGGGTGTTATATGTGTCCACATTCTTTTGGTGATGTTACTTTAGTCCATTTATGTACAGTATAATGCTTTCGTACCATGTTTTAGATCTAAAATGCCCATGGTGATGGAAAGGCAAGTTCAGATTTCCACATACTCTACTTGTGTAAGGTGTGTGTGTGTGTGTGTGTGTGTGTGTGTGTGTGTGTGAAGCTGGAGGCGAGGTCGGTGTTTTTGGGGGTTTTATTGCAAAGGGGAAATTGTTCTTTGAGAGAAAGAAGAAGAAAGTGAAGAGGAGAGAGGGAAAGTAAGACAGAGAGAATGTGAAAGAGAGAGGAGTGCAGTTTTTTTAACAAGAAAAAAAGAAAAGAACAAGAGCCTAAAAAGGGAGGAGATATAAAAGACAACAGACATTTAATGTGGAGAGAGAGAGAGAGAGAGAGAGAGAGAGAGAGAGAGAGAGAGAGAGAGAGAGAACTGTGTCTTTTGAATCACACAGACTTCAAAGACGGTCGCTCCTGTTAAAAATGGACGTCCATCCCTCTTTATGTGTGTGTGTGTGTGTGTGTGTGTGTGTGTGTGTGTGTGTGTGTGTGTGTGTGTGTGTGTTCTTGTTTAACTATATTCGTGGGGTCCAAAAACTGGGAATACAGTATACTTGTGGGGTCTGCACAGCTTTGTGGGGCCAAAATGCTGGACCCCACAAGGTTAAAGGTCTGTTTGAGGGTTAAGACTTGGTTTTAGGATTAGGGTTAGAATTAGGTTATGGTTAGGGTGAGGGTAAGGGTTAGGGTTAGGCATTTAGTTGTGATGGTTAAGGTTAGGGTAAGGGGCTAGGGAATGCATTATGTCAATGACGGGTCCCCACAAAGAGAGTGCCATGCACTGTGTGCAGTGTGTGTGTGTGTGTGTGTGTGTGTGTGTGTGTGTGTGAGTGTGTGGGTGTGGGTGGGTGGGTGTGTGTGTGTGTGTGTGTCACACTGCCAGGAACAGAGAGAGACCAAGTAACACCCACTTCTGGTTCACTGATTGTTTAATGGTTTTACTGGAGGTTAAGACAAACTCTTTTCTCTGAAATCTCATTATTGAGCTTTGAAGTTTTAAACCTCCTCTGCATCGTAATTTGATTGCTAATGTTCATGTACAAATTATTGTAACATGGAAAAAAATGTTTGATGGGTGTCTTCAACTTCAGTTTACAGGCCGGGAGCTGTATTACAGACTTCAACAAGCTTTAAAAGTTGTTTATTAAACATCCCAATTGATCCGTGTATTAGTCCATAATAGTGTTGTCTGAATGTCATTGTAACCAGATCGACTTTCAGATCACAAAGTCAGTTCTAACTTGTTTGCTCTGTATTATGCGGGTTCAAAATATGTTTCATAACCAAAATATAGCATGTACCTGTTTCCCAGACAGTTTAAACATCCAGCTGGGCCTGACTCTGTTTCCTGAGAGACCTTTAAGGAAAAACACATCGTCACCTTCCTAAAATAATGGCCTAAGTCATTTTTTTGACAAAAATGATTTTCTTGCTTAAATCATCTCCTCATGGTGCTGGCCACCTCTGGTAGAATTGCCTACATCCTCAGTTGAACAGGTCATGTGATTCTACACCTTTAGTATAATGGCCTATGTCAAGAGTGTGACTTAAGCCGTTTTATTTTGCCTAAGACAAAAGACAATGTGACTTTGGCAATTTTACAAGCTTTTCAAAATGGCAGCCGCTTCAAGAAGAACACAAATCTACCGCTCTATCACTGAAGTTATTTCCATGATTCAGGGCTCGTCCCCGATTGGTAAGTGATGAGGTTTCTGTGAAAACTGCTTTTAGTTTTAGTGCACCCGACTCGTGGAACAAATTACAAAAACACTTTCTTAAAATCAACACAATTGTGCCTCTTGGACAATTTAGAAATCTGGTTCCAAACCTGCAAACTTCTACTTGTAACTGCTTTACATAATTGTATTTTTTTTTTTTTGCATCCCTATTATCCTAATTCTATCCTTACTTATCAAATTATCAATTCTGAATGTTTTATTGTCTTCTATATTTCTTATGAGTGTACTTTCTGTGTTGTTGTCGTTCTGTATTTGTCTTTGTAATCTGGCTCGATGACATAGAAAATGAGGGTCGCCCCTCAATGGTCTCTCGAGGAAGAATAAAGGTTGAATGATTGAACTGTTAAACAAGTAATCTCTCTCATTACCCATGTTAGGTCTCAACTTCACACAAAGCTTTTAGAGCTGAAGAGAGAAACCAAACTGCCATGTCGTAATTTTTTTTTAAATGACGACAATTAACCAAACACAGATTTTGACTGAATGGACCTTTTTCACAGCAGACATTTTTGACTTGTCATAGTAGGAATAGCACAGCTGAAATTGATAACCTTAACAATGGCTCAATTCCATCAAGTGTCCCAGTGAGCTATTTCAGCGAGTCAGCATGCACAATACCAGGGCCTCTCCTAAGTGGAATGCAGCCATCATTAATGGTTTTGAACCAAGGGGGTAAGCCTCTCTCCACAACACGTACCTCCTATGGCACCATTTTGATGCTACCTAGCACTCACCCGCCATTAGCTTTCCATTGACGGCCATTCATTTTGACGTCACTTTGACAGCGAATAACTTTACATCTGAAGTGTTTAAAGACTTTATTTGTCCATTGTTTATTTCTAAAGAAACACGACAATGTATAAAAGGCTCCATTACCTTGTATCTCACGTTATAGCTCCGTAGCAGACGTTTTAGTAAAAATAGCCTAACGATTGTGTCATAAACACGCGACTTTCGCATAGTAGAGGAATTACCGTATAGTACAGGAGAAGCTCGCAGGCAGTTTCGACTTACATTAGCTGTTTAAGTTTAATTACTAGTGTTAACTAGCATTTTAGTTAGCAATAATTAGCCTGTGACTATGTTATCTCCTTACATATACCTACGCTCTCCGTCTCTGTAAGATTCTGAATGATTGAGATTTCTCTTGGCACAGCTACCAGAAGAGTTACAACTTTCAGACAGGTTGCTCACGTCACATCTACGTCTTCAAGCTCAGTTTGAGGCTGCACAGTAACGCTCGGCGCTCAGCGGAAAAGTGCTTCTAATATCCTTCACTGGTCTCCGTCCAGAGCAACGGGATCTGTTGGACCATTTCCATTTTACTGTCTATGTTTTGAATACACCTGTGCTTTTCCTACTATGACATGTCAACATGTCTGCCGTGAAAATGGTCTATGTAGTTCTGCATGAGGGGACAGTTTGAGAGAACAGCTTGGATTTAAATCTGCAACTCTTAAATTAAGATGGAAAATGACGCAAATCAAATGTAATAGTTCTATTCCAAACCTATCGCACAGTATTAGCATCCAAAATCTGAGATTTAGAGAACAAAGTTGAAATGTTATGAGGGAAAATTTGTAATTTTATGAAGTCGGAAATTTACCAGAAATCTTTTCTTCTTTTTGAATTATTCTTCTTAGTCTTAGATTTTCTTTCCCTTACGGCCCCCAACACTCACTCATACACACTAGACGTGAGTTTGTGACATCTGGTGTTTAAATGAATGTGATGACCGACACTGAATCATGTTTCATTGAGTCTGAAGGCCCAAATCGTTCCTGAGCTCTGAGTTTTGGTTTGTGTGTTTGTGCAGGGACATCGGTGCATGGGCTCGTTTCACAATACTACATTTAAGACACATCTTTTAATGCTCTCTGGGACTGAATTCAAAACCAATTTAACGACAAAAACTGAGAGACAGAGGAGGAAAAAAAACGTGTGGGAAAGTGAAAGATGTGAAGAAACAAGCCCACGGTGAAGGGAAGGCTTTTGTTTTCCATGTTTAAAGCTACAGTACCTTAGAGAAACATTAGAAGACACATTCAGGGTCAAAATGTTAAAAGTACTTTTGTAAACAAGCATGTCTGGACAATGTTATAGTTATAGTGTCGTTGACACTAATTTGACCTACTTTATTCTACTCTGTTATTGTTTTGTTTTTCATCCTTCTATCTCTCTCTCACTCCATCCTGCAGGTTCTATCATCATACTCCCGTTTAAGATGTTTTAACAGCAGGAACACACTTACACTTACTTACAGTATGTTGTCCACTTCATTTGTCACACATGTTCTCTCTGTCCCAGTCTGCGTTGTGTTATCTGTGTGTGTGTGTGTGTGTGTGTGTGTGTGTGTGTGTGTGTGTGTGTGCGTACGGCTACAGAGGGGAAAACACACTCATGACTTCCTGTTCATTACTAATCACTCTCATCTGTTGATCTTCTTGATCTGTGTATCAGACAGCGGAGTACCACGGCCCCATGAGACGCGTTAAAAGCAGAAGAAGGGGTGTGTGTGTGTGTGTGTGTGTGTGTGTGTGTGCGTGTGTGTGACTGTGGTTCAACGGAATCAGGCAGGACAGTAGGGGACTGACTAGAGTTGGAGGGCATAGTTTGTGGTCTGCGTTGATGGTAAGTGTGTGTGTGTGTGTGTGTGTGTGTGTGTGTGTGTGTGTGTGTGTGTGTGTGTGTGTGTGTGTGGTTTCGCGGAATCTGCTGGAAATTAGCTGTCCGGTAAAGTTTTGTCTATAATTGGAACAAACAGAGGAGTGTTTGCAGTTGGTATGGAGACACAAACAAACTGTTGATGAAAACCTTTCTGATACTAATCACATTCTGTGACACTGTCACCTCTCTTGTTTAAGCCTCACTGATATATATTACGATAAGACGATACAACTGGTATTATTTATCTTTTTATTTACCGGCCAGAATCTTATTTTCTGTATTCATCATATTTTAGGATTCAAGATTTACAAATAGCATTGGAAAAGAATTGCATCCTAAGGCCTCCTGCACACTGCCTGCGTGGCGTGAGCGTGGCGTTTCTGTTGCGTGTCAGTTGCGTGGCGGCTGCGTGGCGTTTTCTATGTCTTTGCACACCAGAAACGTGTCTGACGCGGCGCTGCTGCTGCTAGCCTTGTCTGGACACATGTATGTTTCCCATTGATAAAATGAAATAATAACCTGTTCTTTAAACTAAAGGCACATCTGATAAAATATTTTTACGTTTTTACCCGCGAGTGTATTAGTGTAAACAGGGTCTCAGAAAGGAACTTGTTTTGGTGGAACATGTGTCATTCAAAGGTTGTTTTAGTCGTGCGAGAGAAAACTCAGATTGGACAGATAGTCTAGCTAGCTGTCTGGATTTACCCTGCAGAGATCTGAGGAGCAGTTAACCATAGTCATAGGCATAATTTACAAGGGCGATGGGGTTACAACCCCCCCCAATAATCAAAACTGGCCAGTGCAACCCACCCCAAAAACCTATTATATTTTCCTTTACATTAATAAAGACATTTGCACTACAAATTGATGCAGAAAAGGCACAAATTGTTGCAGAAACAGTCACCAGAATGCACAAAATGAAGTGTTTGACATTCAAAATTTCAATTTTGCTCCAAAGTGGAGATCTCAACCCCCCCAATGTTGAACCCAAAGTTATGCCCTTAATTTAGGCGGAATTTACAGGGGGGTTTTAAATATTGGGGGGATTATTGGATTATTTTGGGACATTTATAAAAGCTTGCTTAAAATTTGATTTAAAACACATCTTTTGAGTGGGGTATTCATGGGAAAAAAGTGCATTTCTCTCAGCAAAATAGCTCGATATAAAGTGGAACCACTGACATACAAAGATGTAATGACATGCGTTCTAAAACACTGTTAACAATTTTGTTTATAAGCTTTTTTTTTTTTTTTTGCCAATAACTAGTTAGTGTGATGAACCAAAACACAACAATATAAGTCAACTTTTCCACTAAGACACTCAGGGAATCAGAAGAAGAAAAAAAAAGAAATGCATCCCTGCAAACAATTTACGTTTGACTCATTCCATCCAAACACCTCACTAAGCATCTCACTCTCTCCTCGGTCTGTTGTACAGTACAGGGGTCGGAGGGCGGCTCTGGAAATCCCATAAAAGAGTGTGTGTCAGCGAGACAGAGTGAGACAGACTCTTCATCACTGCGTCTAGAGCTACAGTGTGTTTACACACACACACATACACACACAAACACATACTGTACCCCACGTCGAGCCCCGGGTCTTGACTCAACACCATAAACCCGCCGTCCCATCATGCCTGGCGGCAGCATCAGCAGTTAAGGAGCCTGACGTGATGACATGATGTGTGACATCACTCACACTACACACACACTTTGATTTAGCGGACTGGCAGTGTCACAGGAGGTGTGTGTGTGTGTGTGTGTGTGTGTGTGTGTGAGAATTTGTACACACACCTGCAGGAGGCTATAAATGATGTCTGTAATTATAAACACACAAATCACACACTCACACTGTACAGTTTAATTCCGTGAAACCTAGCTTGCTCACATCGAGACAAGCACACGCACGCACGCACACACACACACACACATACATGCACACGCACGCACACACACGCACACGCACACACACACACCACCTGAGGCCTGTCTGACAGCACAGTTTAGTGGTCTCATTAGCAGCGGGTGGAATGCCAACAGATAATTAACCAGGAGAGATGAAGAGAGAGAGGGAGGGCGAGTGTCAGCAGTAAACCACATAGGAGAGAGATGTTCTTTATGAGATGGATCAAGTGAAAAGACGGTAAAACACCAGAGGGAAAAAAAAGCTGACTTTATCTTGTCTGCTGGTTCAAACTCAAAAAAGGGACACTTTCACTAACCGTCTGAGAGTCAGAATACACTGTCCTCTGTAGCTGGGAGGAATACAGCACATTGCAGAATGACAGTGAAACATATAGAAAATGATGTGTTCTTTAAAGGTACACTGTGTAGGAATTTCTCCCATCTAGCGGTGAAATTGTATTTTGCATTCAAACGAATAGAATAATAGTGCTCTGTAGCGCCTCGCTTTTTCAAATGCGTGTTGCAACTACGGTAGCTGTTATGTACCAAGAAGCTATGACAACATGTAAGTTATGTATGTTAAGTATGATCCTCTATTATGAACTAAAGTGCAGTTCAGGCTTTCAAATTTGCCGGAGCGGTGACAAGCAGCTCTCATTGATCTCCTTCTCCGTTTCAGCTGGTTTCAGTCACGTGACGTTGGCTCTGAATGAAAACGCGTTGTGGATTAGCTAGACAGGTAGGCTAGTGCTTTATGTCCCTCTCAGCAATTATAGTTTTTCAAAATGGCGGAACGACATGGAAGCCTCCTTGGACTTACCCGTCCAATGTAAATACAGATAAGAAATTCTGCGCTTACTTGGACAAGTCAGATCATTGGCAGAGGTCATTTTACACCAATGAGGACATATTTCTGAATGAAGACATTGATTTTAGCTAATAAAAGGATAACTCCTAAATTCCACCTGTTGCTGAACGGCTGCGGATCCGCTCCGGAACGGCGGCGGAGTCAATAGGTTTCCATTAAAGTCAGTGTGTGTATTTCCACTGATTGCAAAACGTCTGTGTCCCTACTCCGTCCCAGCTCCGCCGATCTGCAGCCCTCCGGAGCAGATACGCAGAGCTTCTATTTTTGACGGATGCCGGAGAGCTCCGCAGCAATTCAGCACACGGCAGATAGTGCGGGACATGAAGTCGAGCACAGAAACAAAATAAAACATCCGGTTAATTTTCAAAATAAAATACACCATGCTCACGGCGGATCATATTTCCCTGCACTACACCTTGAAAACACAGCGCAACCAGTTGTTTCTCCTCTACTCCTGATGGAAACAAACTGTTGGTTTTGTGGTTCTATTCTACATGAATTTGCGAGATCTCGTGGGTCCTCGTGACTTCAGCTGTCAGTCATGACCGCAGCCGTTCCGCAACAAATCCGGACCTGGTGGGTGTTGAAGGACGGCGGAGCACGGAGCCATTCCGCAACCGGTGGAAATTAGGCGTAAGGCTGGCGTTATACGATCAACAGTCTTCAAATCCAACAGAAAAACAAACGTGTTACTCTGTCTCTAAGTAAGTCTTTTCTGACTTCCTGTCTGTGGTTCTCAGCCCCAAGCCTATTGGTTCCTACTGAAGATGTACATCTATTTTCTTTTTTTTTTAAGATTATTAAGGCATTTTAGGCCTTAAATTCCACAGCACAGATGAAGACATGAAAGTGGAGAGAGAAGGGGACTGACATGCAGCAAAGGGCTGCAGGTCGGAGTCAAACCTGCGGCCACTGCATCGAGGAGTAAACCTCTATATACTGTATGTGCGCCTGCTCTACCAACTGAGCTAGCTCTTTAGAACACCTCACAAGCATATAGTTTCTTTTTTTTTTTTTTAAAGCTCAGTAATTTCCTAAAACAGCTGTTACTGTTGTTTTTAATCAAACAAATTGGACGAAACAGTGCATTTGTTGAGGACTATTTTCAGCAGCGGATTCATCCATTTGGTGCTGTAGTGCACTAGTTCCCAACCTTTCTCCTTAAAGCTTTAGTGCATAACTTTTTATATAAATTAACGTCTGTTAATTCAAGCCATTGCCAAATGAGTTGCTACAAAGCTAATTAAGACTATCAGCTCCACACAACTCTCTCTGTGTTTCTCAACATGACTATGTTCAGAAGATTGAGGCGTCCGGTGACTTTCCCCGCGCAGAAACCCAAGTGAAGATAATGACCTCTTCTGAAGAGTCCATCATGTTTTTTTTAATCCTCCGTGCTGTGAAATGCGTTTAAGTACATATTGTGCTGTTTTTGTCTTCACAATCAATAACTGCATTCTTTGACAATTAAATATTTGAATCAACTCACTTTTATTTGAAGTCATTCTGGATAACAGTGCCAGTTGAATACTTTAAGCGCCATTTTTATTTCAGTATGGACCAATGTAAAAAAAATGAAAAGAAAGAACAAGATGTTAATATATCATACAAACTGTGTTAAAAACAAACAGTGATTTATTAATTAGGGCCTCCATATTAGCAAAGTAATCCAGTCTGCACAGTCCTCAACTAAAGTCAGTTTTCTGTCAAAAGTCATGTTCGCTTTTGCCAGTTTCGATTTTGTCCACGAACTAAAATTTAAATATGAATATAAAATTTTCATATGTAGGACATGTCAAACAACTGCCTGCAGACTTAATGCTAATCGTGCCGACTGTCTCATTTTCTAAACCGAGTTCTTGAAACAAAAACCAGATGCTCATTTAAGTTTGGCAGCAGACAAAGAGGCTCGAACCAAACCTGACTAAACAGACGGTAAAACTGCTAAACGGTGTTGTATTGATGGAGAGAAATCAACACCTGCTATTAAAAACATGTGTGGAGTTTTTTTTGTTTTTTTTTCTTCTTCCCATGATCCCCTTTGTTTTAACCTCATAAAAATAGCTGATTCACTTTCAAAAGGTTCCCCCGTGAAAATCTGTTATCTCCATCTCTCTTCTGCAAAGATCGCAAAACAACAAAACAAGTTAAAAACAAAGAACATTGTGATTTTTATTTTTTTATTTTTTTATTTTTTTTTGACAGCTTTCGGCTATGTTCACACTTGGCGTCTTATATTAAGCTGCCAGCACCTGTTTTACATTATAATCCTATGGAGTAAACCGTGTTTTCAAAAAAGTGGTGAGCGCGTTTTCTGCAGCTCATAGCATCTTTTTGAAGTTGAAAAAAGTTCAACTTTTCTATAAAAAAAAAAAAATAAATAAAAACACCCTTCGTCAAGCGCTTTTTTGAAAGCCGGAGTCGGAGCACAGCGAGTTGTGATATGACCGGGTGCTCCGTGTACAGGGAACTCGCTTTGTTTTATGTAACGTTAGTAGCGCCTCTCTCTCTCCTTTCTCTAGCTCGTTCTACTCGCTTTCTTTTATCTAACGTTAGCACCGCTCCACATAGCGCTCTCGGATATTGTAGCAGTAGCTGTTGTTATAGCAACAAAAGACGCCCTTGGCTGCTTTTTGGAATAAAAACGCTGCCAGCCTTCTTTTTTTTTTTTTTTTTTTTTTTTTTTAGTACAAAAGCGCCCTAGTCAACTTTTTCTTGTCAAAAAAGACGCCAAGTGTGAACATGGCCTTAGAATCCCATCACCCATAGAGGAGCCAATGTAACCATCAAAGGGCAACTCTGGTTTATTTCAACTCTGAAAATACGTCGTATGAAACTGGAATTTCTCTTTAAGGTGAAGATGGAAAAAAATGAAAATAAACAAAAATGGAGTTAAACTGTTTTTTTGAGTTAAAGCTGCAATGTAATACTAACTCAGAAACAGTGCCAGGTGATGTCACGTGTGTCTGCTTGTTAAGTTGCTTTTTCAAATAACTTAAAAATGAGATGCTTATTTCAACAGTGGCACCAAGATGCTCAGTCCAAACCAGAAGACCAGAAGTGTGCTGGGATCAGTGCAGAGAAATCAAATGTGTCGATCAGTGCTCCTTGTCCTCTTCTTCTTCCAGCTCACTTTGTCAGATGAGGCCACGTGTTAATGCAAGCAGCATACCTGACAGAAAATCCTCCGTGGAAAGTTAAAAACAAAGCCCCAGACGTTCCTGGAGAGCATTTGGAAATGACATTGAAGTTAGTGATGTAAACTTTTCTGTGTGTCCGGATGTTTGTTTTTTTTCGCAGGGTCAACGAGGATGGCGATGAAAATACATGAACGTGGTTACTAAGGCAACTTCAGCAGGACTGGATACGCCTCTCCCATAATCCCAAACAAACGTGTCTCCCTGTCCACAGGACAGTCTTTCTCTTGGACTAGACAAGGAGGAAGATGTATGGCCAGATGAAAAAAAAACGAAAACAAAAAAAACGAGGGAATCGATTTACCTCCTCTCCTCCTGTGGAGATGTTTGTTTGTATGTTTGGAGAGGAGTAGAAGAGGAGAAGATGCGAGATTGAGTAGAAAGGAGTGATCCTCTGCTCGCTCAACCACCTCTTCACCTAAAGAAATGTCTTTTTTTCTTTTGGGAGCAGAGGAGGAAGAGAAGATCTTTTCATCCTTGCGTCCTATAAACAGGTTTTCTGAGGGGGAAAAGAGGAGTAGTAGTAGAGATAGAAGGAGTAGAAATATAAATAGATAGAAAAGGAGGTTTGTTAAATCCCTCCTTCACATCCTTTGTTCGTCTGTATCTAGAAGATCCTGATCTCCTTCTCGTTAAAGAGTCTGTTAGTTCAGAGTTCCCGCGGTTTTAGCGCTACCGTTCCGTAGTTACCCAGCCGGCTGGCGGGTCGGTCGGTCGGCCAGGTGACCGTGAAGTGGGGCAGGCGTGGCCTCAGTCAGAGGGGACGGGTGTGACGCAGATGTGCAGGAAGTTGTCGGGGTGGCTGAGGTGTTCGCTCAGCCACTGCAGAGGCGTCTCCAGCAGCGGCTCGATACCGTGGATCACCACCTGGTAACGCTTCTGCTCACCTGGACGGAGAGAGAGGAGGAGGGAGGGAGGCACAATTTAATAATTCATTTAATAATTATTAGCTAGTAGCATCCTTTAAAGTGCTCATATTATGCTCATCTTCAGGTTCATAATTGTATTTAGAGGTTATATCAGAATAGGTTTACATGGTTTAATTTTCAAAAAACACCATATTTTTGTTGTACTGCACATTGCTGCAGCTCCTCTTTTCACCCTGTGTTCTGGTCTCTGTTTTAGCTACAGAGTGAGACATCTCACTTCTATCCCATCTCTGTTGGGAGTTGCACATGAGCAGTAGCTAGGTAAGGACTACTAGCTAGTCAGTTGCAGAGTATGAGGGCGTGCCACTCTAGCAGCTAGGCGAGCATTATAACGTGTGTTCCAAAGTGACCACGTCTGTCTCTGAAGTAAAGGCTGGACTACAATAGAGCTGTTTGGAGCAGTTTATGAACAATGTTTTCTGTTGGAGATGGTAAGTCTCTTTGGGGTGGACTTTGGACTTTTTCACTTTGTAAAACCTATAACATGCACAAAAAAGATATATAAGACAGGGAAAAAGCCAAAAAGCATAATATGAGCACTTTAATACACGTGTCAAACTCAAGGCCCGCGGGCCAAATCCGGCCCCTCGCAAATTTTGATCTGGCCCACATATCAATTTAGGTTCACGATAGATTTTGCCCTAGATGTGAGCCAAACCAAAAAGACGGGAAACTGTTTTTCAGACCGCAGTTATGCGACACTCAAAGCAGAATTTGGCAGATTTGAGACTCAGAAATTCCCACAGAACCAAAGAGTTTACATTACATTCAGGCTGTGAAACAGGTTGTTGTAAAAAATGTAATCATTGTTTTGCTTGATTTGCTAAACTCTATGATGGCTAAGGAACTTAATTGCTGACTTTTTAGAGCTTTATGTTGACCAAACTGTAAGTGAGAAAGCCATATGAGACAGGAATAATACAGTCAAAAGGTATTTGATATTTTTGGTTGAATAAAAAGCATGTCAAACATGTCTGGCCCTTAATGTCATTTTCCAGTGTGGCCCTTAGTGAAGTTTGTTTGGGTATTTGTCTGGCAGTTGAGTTAAAATATCATCGCTTACAGCACCTTTAATTCATTTCTTAAAACTCACTTTTACTGGAAGGTCTGCTTCTAATTTAAACAGTTCAATGTTGTATGTTGTACCATGTTTTCTTGTTTATTCTGTTTACTGTTCTATATTTTTCTCTAACCTTTTTTTTGGTACATTTTTATGTACTAGTTTCTCTCCATTTTTACGTTGAAGTTACTTACACACAAGTAACTTACAACAGTGTGGACAAAAGTATTATACAAATGAAGTTTTTTTTGTTTGTTTGTTTTTTAGAAAAGCAGAAAAAGGAAAACAGGAGAAAAGAAGTATTGAAAATTGAATAGACGGTTGTCAAAAGACAGCAGAGAAATAGAAAGGATTGGAGGGAAAGAGGGATACAGAGACGACCTAAAAAGAAAAGAGGAGAAAAGGAATCAAAGACAGAAAAGAAAGAGGAAATAAAAAGAAACACAGATGAATAAATAAGAACAAAGAGGAGAGGAGAGAAAATTAAGAACGGTAGAGAGAAGAGGAGGATATAAGGGAAATGAACAGTTCAAAAACGGAGTGAAGGAGAAAGGAGAGAGCAACAGGTGGAACACGAGAAAGGAAGACAGCAGGTCAGAAAAGGAAAGACGAAAGAGAAGATACAATGATAAAGATGGAGGTAACAATGGTGGAGAGAAAGAGGAAAAGAGATGGTTAGATGAGATGAGAGAGACCACATCAGACGCTATAGTAATACCACTGCTGTGGTGGCAGAGAGAGAGAGAGAGAGAGAGAGAGAGAGAGAGAGAGAGAAAGCGAAAAGAAAGAGAGAGAGAGAAAGTACCGGTGTAAATGTGAGTGTCAGTGTTCAGTTATGAAGCAGAAGAGAGCGACAGTTGATTGTTTTTGTGTTCGTCGTTGACAGGAGTCGAATTTTTATCTTTCACTCTGACAGTTTGTACTTTCAGGGTGTGTGTGTGTGTGTGTGTGTGTGTGTGCGTGCGTGTGTGTGTGCGTCTCTGGCTATGACGGCCTCCTGTGACTGACCCCGCCCACCAGTGAAAGGCCACGACCGCAAATCGCTCGTTACGAGCAGCGGCTTTCTCGACCTTATAGAACCTTCTCGAGTCGTGTGATTTGCAAAGAGATTTAAGAGACGATTTCTTAACATTCAGAAGGCCTTCCAAGTTTGAGCTATACACTTAGTTTTTTGTGTTTTTCTTTTTAGATAAAGCTTGTGTTACAGAGTGTGAGGTCAAAAAAGACATGAGCAGGAAGAGTCAAATGAAAGACACAACAGAGTTGCATTATAGAAAACGTAGGATCCAGTCCACCCTTACTAATGACTAAAAGTCAGGATATTTCAGCCTCTGCTGCTTTGATTTTTATCTTTTTTTCTACCTGTCTCTCTCTCAAGTCCTCCAACTCTAACTTTGTAGCAGTGCAGTACTTAATACTGGAATGACCCTTTTAATGGTAATCCATGGCTTTGGCTAGTCTTTATTGACGACGGCTCATTTACAGGATTGTTTCGCTGCCGCCGGAAGATCCGCCTGCACGGCCCTCATTTTCGGCTAGATGTCCCTCACTTTTCAGTTCTTTGTGTTGGCATTCTAAACTCCAGTGGATATATGAGGACTATGGTTAACTGCTCCTCAGATCTCTGCAGGGTAAATCCAGACAGCTAGCTAGACTATCTGTCCAATCTGAGTTTTCTGTTGCACGACTAAAACAACTTTTGAACGTACACATGTTCCATCAAAACTAGTTCCTTCCCGAGGCTATTTTTCAGCGACACCGATGCTCCGTACGGTGCTTAGCGCCGCCCAAGACGATTGTGATTGGTTTAAAATAATCACAACAAACCAGAGCACGTTTCTCTCCCATCAAGGAATGCTGTGTGGACTAGCCAGACCTTCCTCCGCAGCGCTGTTGAGGAAGGTCTGGCAATGCGAGACCAATGTTCAGCCAACAACCCTGAACTGCAATGTCAGTGGTTTGAATCCAGCAGGGGACGTTTGTTGCATCTCCAATAGAGACATAAAATGCCCCAAATATAGTTGAATTAATGAATAAATGAAAAGTGGTGGCTGTTAGAGGATGCAGAATTCAACATGACTGGTTTAAGATCTGGCACCAGAAAAAGGAAGTCCAAGAAACCACAACATATTTAACCGCTTTAAAATTCCATTTGACAATAAAGTGCTGCTTTTAACTGTAATCAGAACCAAGGCTTTGAATTTGATTTTCACACATTTTAAGACTTTTCCAGGAGACACCCTGATAGTTGTGTAACATGTTTTCAAATGTATTATTGATATATATTTATTTAAATAAATTAGTTAGTTAGTTGGTGTGCAGATACTGTTATTAAGAGCTCCCTCTATGCACTAAAAAATAAAAAAGTGCCTTATGCTGAAACTGACATTAAAACCTGACAGTTCTCTTAAACCAGTTTAAAGGCCAAAAGCATTGAAAAACAACCTGCATGCACACAGGTCATTAACATTTTCTATTAATGAGCTTTAGATGTTAATTCCTACTAACAGTGACTTATTGACTGTTTCACTCATTTATTTTGTGTGTGTTTATTCTCATTTTTAATGACAAATGTGCAGGTGAGGTCAGGTGGTTGAACTTCTAATACAAATCGGCCTGTTTAAACAAAACTGATTGTGATTTTATCTGTTTACATTTTACTTTGGCTTCACTAGAAACCAGACACACTTTAGAAAAAGCTCACCTGTTTAAAGACTAATAAGAATTTTACCTCACCAGATGATTCATGTTTCAAGACAAATATTTTTGTCAGTGAACAACGGAAGATGACAAATGTTTTTGCTTCTTGGCTGTAAAACAGAAACTATATTTTTCATGTTCAAACATGAAAACAGTAAACGCAGCTGTCTTCAGTTTGTTTGGAAGAGACTGTTCATGCTTTTAGTTAGTGATTTTTTATTCCTAAGTATTTCTTTAAATATATATATATATATTAGTATTTGTAAGTAAGTAGCTATTAGCTTCTGGCTAATTAAAACAACTTGTCCTGTGTGTGCGTGAGAAAGACAGACAGCGACAGGCCTTTTTCCATCTATCTCTTGACCTCACACACACACACACACACACACACACACACACACACACACACACACAGGTCGGGCTCATGACATTTTAGTTCCACGTAATATCAGGAGGACGGTTGAGACAGAGGGTTAACTGACGGTCTGAGAAGCGACTCCTCCCTACACCTGCTGACTGGCTGGCAAACAGCATCATGCAAGAAACTAATGCCAGGAAACGGTGCGAGAAATGTGCTCAGCAAAGGTTGTCTTCTGACAATTACAGATGTGCACATGTAGGCCAGTGCTGGTAACTGTGGGAATTAAATGAAGTATATATTGGTAATGTATCAGTTATACCAACTGTTTGTTTTTATTAAATGGTGGCAAGTATAAAGCATAACAGAGTGGCGGCTAGATTCCAACACAAACCAGAATGTGTAATATTCAACAGCTGAAGAGATATTTAAATCCCTTTTTTAAAAAGTGCCCTTTTACAGACTTTGTGGCCTGAATGGTACTTTTATCTGTTTAAATCTATAGTATACGTAATGGCATTATCTACACTTATATTTTAAATATACCCTGATAGTTGTGTAACGTGTTTTCAAATGTGTTATTGATATATATTTATTTAAATAGTTAGTACCTTATGCTGAAATTGCCATTAAAACCTGATAATTTAATATTATTATTCTTGTATTATACTTATTCTCTCGTGTTGATCCTTTTTTCCAATAATGTAAAACTTAAATAGTTTTAAATTGTTTTATCATTGTTGGTCTGCCATGGTATTATTGTCTTGTTAAGCACTTTGTAACTTTGTTTTAAAAAGTGCTATATAAATAAAGTTATTATTATTATTATTATTATTATTATTATTTAAATGTACTGGGACAGAGGTAGATCACAGATGAATCTAAAAGCTGAAGGCATGGATAAGTTTCTGCAGGAGGATTGAAAAGGAAATGTTTGGTGATTGCAGGAAGTTTTGGGAATGCAGGCTGTAGAGGTGTAAGCAGAAGAGTTTCTGTTTCCAAAATAAAAAAAAATAAACCTTAACTGGAGGATTTTCAGCAGCTCTGGTGATTTTTAAGGTCACTACAGCAATGTACAAGGCCATGCAGGTGAAGCAAGGAAAAACAAAAAACAAAACGGATTCAAAACATAATAAATGTGTAACAAATTATTTTGGTGTTAGTGGATTGAAAATAAATAACACCATTCTGTTGGTAATTTATCCTGCTAAATGTATTCTTAACTAAGAACTGTTTAAGGTGAAGTACTTGCTTGCATGGTTGGCTTCCTGCACTAAAACCACTGTGCCACAAGCTTGAAAAAAAAAATAGTTACCAGCTAAAATTAAAGTTACCATTGTACTGATGCCATTTCCTCTCGACTGAAGGCAGTCGTGTTCTTTCATGTGCTTCACAGCATTATGACTAATATCTAAGGTAAGGTTGTTTAGAGTCAGAGACTAGAGGATTCATATTCTGAAGAAAGATTGCTGGGAGGTAAGGAGCAGCTGAAAGAGCATGAACTGTAAGAAGAGCAGCAGCGTTACATGTTCTTTGAAAGAGGGAAATACTGTACAGGCATTAAAATGAATTAGGTCCAAGCACTGAAAGTATTGGAAAAGGCAGTTAAAATGTAAGCAATGACATTAGTTGAAGTGTACTGAAAGGAGGTAAACAGTTAATTGTCAGCCAGTAATTTTTAAACAATGTTTGGGGATAAAAAAAAAAAAAAGTATGTTTATTGATATTTTAATTCGAAGGACAATCTGCAGCTGCATAATCATCAGCTCTCTTACATCTTCTTTTTTTCCCCCATTCCATTTTTTTTTTATTGTTTACAACTACAATTTATTTTATCCCTTTACGCTTTGCAGCGCCACTTTAAAAATGTGTTATTATATTATTTTTCTAATTGACTTTTGCTTTTTTTTTTTTTTAAAGGGAGCTGACTGTAAAGCTGCTTTAATAAAGTGTCCACCGAGGTCAACTTGAGCGAAATCTTAAGAAATTGTTCAGAAGCACAGAAAGTAAAAGGTGTGATCCTGCCTATGTGACAGCAATAATGAGAGCACACTTTCTCTGGTTCTCTCACACACTCTCTTTCTCACTCACACACACACACACACACACACACACACACACACAGGAAAAATTAAGAATTAAGAATATCAGACAGATAAGGTCATTCTGGGTGGTGACTGTGTGATTTATCGTATTCTGGTCATCATCGTCATTGGTATGAATTCCTGCAATAAACATGTTAATGTCTGCGACCTCAGAACAGCTGATAGTTGTTAAGCCACAGCAGAGATAAAAGCTCATTTTTTTCTCACAAAAACACAGCAGACAGATGGTATTTTTGTGTATCTTAAATATTCCTCACACTACCTTCCATCAAACCACTTTAGCTGGTACATGTGTGATACAACTTAATTCTGACATTGCTGATATGATAATGTATTCAAAGAAACTGAACTTTAAGAGGTGAGAGTATAGAACAGCTATTTGATTTCAAAGTGCAATCAGCATTTTAAACTCTAAAAACTGACCTGCAAGAATTGTACATTTTTAAATAGTTTCCCACCAATTTAAAACGCATCAAGTTCAGTAGTCTTGTTATGAGGAGTACTACTCAACTTCAGAAAACAATGAGAAAACAGCTGGTCTGTCAGATGATGTCATAGAGGGTTATTTCGGCCTGGGCTTGGACATTTAACTTAACGCCATGTTAAAGTGCTCATATTATGCTCATTTTCAGGTTCATAATTGTATTTTGAGGTTGTACCAGAATAGGTTTACATGGTTTACTTTTCAAAAAACACCATATTTTTGTTGTACTGCACATTGCTGCAGCTCCTCTTTTTACCCTGTGTGTTGAGCTCTCTGTTTTAGCTACAGAGTGAGACCTCTCACTTCTATCCCATCTCTGTTGGGAGTCGCACATGCGCCATAGCTAGGTAAAGACTACTAGCTAGCTACTACTACTACTAGCTAGCAGCAGCGCTAGCAGCAGCGCTAGCAGACAAGGGACTTGTAAGTAGTTCTATACAATTTCTTTTGTAGATTAGGGTGAACTCTTGTGTGTTGTAGCAGTGTTTTGCCATTGAGAAGGAGGTTAGCAGGCTAGTGCTGCTACTAGTGCCGCTAGCGGTTAGCCACCTCGTTCTCAATGGCAAAACACTGCTACAACACACACAAGTTCACCCTAATCTACAAAAGAAAATGTATAGAAGTACTTACATGTCCCTCGTCTGAAGGTATTCCACGCAACGTTGGAAGTGCGCCCTTTAGAAGAAGTCTCCCGGCTAATCCTGCCTTGTACTGACCGAAGTTGGAGAAACAGCTAGCTGATGTGGTATTAGCTAAAGTGGTTAGCACACACCAAATGTTTCGGCCATTGACGTAGAAAGCCCTGCCGATTTTGACCAGTTCACCCAGAGACTGAAGGCAGGATACATTCAGAAACCCCATCTCACTCAAAACAGCACAGATGGGTTTTTTTCCAAGTTTGTATGCGTGTGGAAGCACCAGAGACACAAAATAACACCCCAAATCCCAGAAAAAGTGTTTTTCTCATAATACAGGCACTTTAAAGCTATAGTGCGTAGTTTCTGCTGCCCTACACGCAGTTGCTAGTAGCCAAGGAGGACACGCATGATTAATTAATTAATTAATCACGATTAATCGAACAAGTTAGCTCGATTACGATTATTGAATGATTATTTAAAAAAAAAAAATCTTTTCTTATACTGTAAATATGTTCACGGTTATTTTTTCTAATGAAAGAGTGCATAATCCTATCTTTGTGATTCTAAAATAAGGAAACAGTACACAGATAGCAATTAATGCTTATTTGTTAAATATTTCAAACAACTGAACTGAAATCTACAACAGTAGATTTTACAATGAAATAAAAACGTCTTATAAAAAAAGTAATTTAAGTTTTAATGTAAAAAAAAAAGTTTCCTAAAAATGTAGAAAATAAATAATAAATGTCCATCATAAGATTAACGGGAACCTGTGGTTAACTGTCTTTTCGGAGTTAAACTCTCTAAACACACACACACACACACACACACACACACACACACACACACACACACACACACAGCGCAGCAGGCAGAGGCGGGGTCTGTTCCGAGTAGTATAATAAAGCCCCGTCTGTGTTGAGCAAAACATTACGTGAATTACTACGAGAATGGATGTGCATTTAATATAGGAAAAGTGCACAAGTATTAGCATCATTTGTTGTTGTTGTATGTGGCGCTAAGGTCTAGTGACGATGCTATAAAGACCGTTGCCGTGCTTGCGTCGCTCCCTTACCCCTCCTACCAGTCCCTATGGCCACTTGGCCAGTGGGAATGCAAACGGAAAAAAAGATTTTGGGGGAGAGTAGTTCTTAGAACTGCTTAGAAGTGTACTTTTCCTCTAAAAAGTACAAGTACTATCCGATCGGAAAGCACCTATGGTCGCAGACTGGACGGGGCGGAGTCACATGACTACACACGCGGCGGCCGTAATATGTTTTAAGGGGAAAGTACATTAACACACAGTGGGCGGCCGCGGAAATATTAATAGGATTAAAAGACCGAAATAACCGACTTGGTAAAATTACGTCGGTTATAGGGTCTGAATTTCGGTTACGATTATTTTTCGATTAATCATCCAGCCCTATGACGGACTCTTCAGAAGAGGTCATTATCTTCACTCAAGTTTCTGAGCGGGAAAGTCACCGGACGACACAATCTTCTGAACATAGCCATCCTGAGAAACACAGAGAGAGTTGTGTGGAGCTGATCGTCTTAATTAGCTTTGTAGCAACTCATTTGGCAATGGCTTGAATGTAACGGACGTTCATTAATATCAAAAAGTTACGCGCTAAAGCTTTAACGTAAACGAAACACACAAAACGTATCCAGTGTTTTTGGAGCTTGACCTGCACTCAGAACTAAAAGTCAGAATATCTCGACTGGCTGCTGCTACAATTTGAACCACTTTAATCTGCCTTTTTAAGGCCCTAAACTTTATGGAAATGCAATACCAAATTGCTGGACTACCCCTTTAATAAAAGACCATTGTGCACATAAGGGACAGTCACCCCCTCTTCTCACAGTGAATCCACTGATAATTGACAATTACAAAAATGAGAACCTCTTATTTTACGCCTGCGCAGGAAAAGCAACTGTGATGACAGTAAAGGTTGAGGGGTTGATTCCCCTTGGGACTGCCCAGATGTACAGGTACAACAACCATCAGTAGATTTGTCACAATTGTGAGAGATGTTCTACAGGAATAGAAATGGACAGAGGTGTTTCCCCAGTCTGACTAACGCTCAGTTCTGTGATTTATTAACAGCTTTGACCATCAGCAGGAACAACTTCATTTGAAGCCAACAAACAGGGACTGAAAACCACATCGACATCTGAGAGAGATCAGCTTCTGGCAAAAAAAAAAATTCCATTGTTACATTTCCAAGATCCAATTATGTTAAATAATCAGTCCATTATTTAAAGCCATGCATCCTAACATTGTTTAATCCTGTTATTTTGAGATCTGTCATAGTTATGTCATGATTCAAATTTCACTACATTGTTGACCGTGGTGTCAAGTTCTGATTTTCATATATTTATTGAAGTCAATGCTCAGTTGTGATCACTTGTTCTGTCACAAACAAGGCATCCCAATCAGGCTCACTACATTTGACAAAAAAAACTAAGTGAGTTCAAATTAGAGAGAAACCACAGAGGGCTTCATTGCTTCTTAACTAAACCACACAATGCAGTCTAATACTTCAATACCGTGACCTTTGACATGCCAGTAAAAACAACTTAAAGTAATTTCAAAGGATTGAGATTTCACTATTCAACCAAGTTATACAACTCTGATTGTGAACTTTAACCAGGAAGAAATAACTTTTCTTTACTGGGTTTGGATCCAAGTGTTACATATATACATATAATATGCATATAGATGTATTTCATGACATATTTAAATATACAGTCAAAGTTGCTTACTGGAAAATCTGAAGGGACTAGACAGGGAGCCAGTAAAGTGGAAATACTTCTTCCAACCACAGTCAAATTATTAATAACTTGCTTTGCATTGCAAAGTAGCAGCTACTGTTTGAACAAAAATGGGCTAATTTGTCCACTGAGAGACACACACACACACACACACACACACACACACACACACACACACACACACACACACACACACACCCTGTGGTTGACTAGTACACGACCGCCGGCCAAGACGACATGTTTTGTCAGCCGAGCGAAGCCAACCACTATTTAGGAAGACCGCAACGCTGCACTCTCCTCACAGCCAAACATCCAGTCTGACTGCACCACTGGCAGCTGGTCAGACTGACTGACTGACTGACTGACTGACTGACTGGCAAAAATACTGAATGACTGACTGGTGGAAAGTCCAACTGGCACTCAGCAGTGTAAGAGAGAGAAAACAGTTGAGTGTAGGGCTAATCATTTTAATTATTGATTAATTTAGTGATTATTTCTTTTGATAAATTAGTCAGTCAAAATGTTTTAAAATAAATTAGGATGTTTGCAATTTGCCAAAGCCCTTTATCTTTAAATGTATTGTTTTGTATTTGTATATTCAATCTTTATATTAATCTTTAATCTTTAATATATTTTAAATCGCATTAATCGCGTGCCGCCATTTATTAATTTATTTTACACTTCACTCGGCTTTGCATCGTGCCTAACAGGCTACTACTCTGACCCTTTGCCGCACCTTTACTTACCATCAAGCTGCCATACTTCCTCCTAACACATCCTACTGCTGCAGGCATGATGGAGAAAGACAGCAGCAACACAATTCTGAATTTTCCAAAACTCCCTGACGGCTCAGAAGTCGAAAGCCACATGCACATTGTGTAAAGCCAAATTAAAATATCACGGAAGCACGTCAAGCTTGAGCCACCACCTACAAGCTAAGCATAGTACAGTTAACATGACTGGAGAGTGCTACTAGTTGCCGACCTGTGGATGAAATCAAATCCCAAAAAATGACTACAGCTCTTGCAAAATGGGTGGCAACTAACCGCAGATCTGTCAGCATCGTAGAAGACTCGGGTCTTAAAGACGTACTACGGTTGGCATGTTCTGACCCGTCTTATACATTGCCGTCGAGGAGGACAGTAGTTTTCACGCATACACAGCCTGTGCCACACGGAGAAAGCAGCCACACTGGAACTGCTGCAAAGTGCAAACGCTGTCTCATTAACCGGTGATCACTGGACGTCAGTGAGTAATCAAAATGATTTAGGAGTTACTAAACACTATATTGACTCTAGATTCAAATGTGTGACTAGATTCACACATTTTTCTTTCGTTTACAGTAAATAAATAAATAAATAATAAACAATTACAAATCTTAAAGTCAACTTCATAAAGTAACTTTCTTTGCATTTATTTGATTCCCAATCAAAATACACTGGGAAGAATTGCTTTCCATTGTTAATATGTACTTAAAAACTGTTCTGAAATGCAAAATAATAGAATTTTAATCATGCACAATTAATCGCAATTAACTATAGAAATTCAGCGATTAATCACTATTAAGAAATATATATATATATATATATATATATATATATATATACACATATATATATATATATATATATATATATATATATATATATATATATATATATATATATATATATTTCTATAAATATTTCTATAAATAAACAAATCCTTCAATTTGAGAGGCAGTCACCAGAAAATATTTGGCATTTTTTGCTTTATAAAGAGCAAAGATTTAGTAAATTTTATTAGAACAAATCAGATAATAATGTTCTTCTCCAACCTCTTCTTTCTTAATGTTAAAAGGTTATGTTGTAGATATTTGTTTCTGTATTTATTGTTTGTTTATTTCATAATCATATTTTATGTTTATGTATGCACTAACAACCTAGGCAAATTCCTAACTGTTACTTACTTGGTAATAAATCCTTTTCTGATTTCTGATTTCCCCCTGTATGCTCCTTAAGGCATTTGCAAGTTTCCACCATAAAAAAAAGTTGAGCTTCCAATCCGAGCCGATAAGTTTCTAACGTGTGAACTGCGATCAAACTGTCAAACTAGGCAGCGCTGATCAAATATGAATCCAGATTCTGTTGCTGCATGGCCTATTTCTCACCTCAAATGTTTTCAGAAACCGTGTTTAGTGTTCTGTTTAGCTGTAAAATGAATTAAATGTAAAATGAGAAAGTTTGTGACCAAGTCGAGCCAAAACCAATCACCGCCATTTACGGCTGGGAGATATGAAGAAAATCAAATATCACGATGTTCTTGACCAAATACCTTGATGTCGATATTGTGACGATACTGTAGGATGGACAATAGGTGCTTTAACAAAACATTATTTACACAATGACATTTTTGATAAATAATCATCAGAAATGTCAATTTAATGAGTAAAGGCAAAGTGTAAAGGCAAATAATAGAACAGCTAAAACAGTCTGTTAAGTACAGAAAAACTTTACTCTAATGCAACCTTCCACCAGGAAAAGACCCTAGTATATTACGATTTCACGATATCCAAAATCTAAGACGATATCTAGTCTCATATCACGATATCGATATAATATCAATATATTGTCCAGCCCTACCGCCATTCATTGAAAGAACTCGTGCTGCCAGCATGAGTGAATCGAGCAGAGTGGCTCTGGTTTTAAAAAAAAAGCGTATTTCAGCAACCTTTTGCAGCCCACATTTTGCATGCAGCAACATTTTTTGCTAGCCTCTACCAAACCAATGTTACTACTGGTTGAAAACTGCATTTGAACTTTCATATTTTGTTGCTGCTCCTGTACAAAACGTGTCCACAGCTCTCCACGGTCAAACTCCTCTTTCCATAGATATTAAACACAATACTTTGGAACACTACGAAAAAACGCCGCATGAAATTCTTCGTGAGAACTGAGACTCAAGATACTGAAAAAAAGAAAGAAAAAAACACCACCAGTATTGATGGTCATTGCACAAGGGCCACCCTCATAATTTCAAACTTGTTAATTATGTGTGAGAGAAAGCTAAAGGTAATGGCGCACCATTATATTCTAATCTTCTAGTGTGTTTTTTTTACAACTAGAGAGCACATCATTTGTGAAATTTCTCTTAATGTGTGTAATGCCAAACAATTAAAAAGGCAGTATGGCTTTGTCTTAAAGTTATAACACATCTTATACTTGATGTACTTGGTATTATAGTTTACTTTGAATGTACCTAAAATTGTATTTCTGTTTCATTTCTTTCCGTTTTCTACGGTGGCCGACAGGGGCAAACGCCCTGCAACTTAAAGCAGCCATATTATGCTCATTTTCAGGTTCATCATCATTCAAGGTTGTACCAGAATAGGTTTACATGGTTTAATTTTCAAAAAACACCATATTTTTGTTGTACTGCACCGCTCTCTCTCACTGCTGCAGATCCTCTTTTCACCTGGTCTCTGTTTTTAGCTACAGAGTGAGCTTGTGACGTCACAAGCCGTGCCGATTTTGAACAGCTCACCCAGAGACTGAAGGCAGGACACATTCAGAAACCGTATCTCACTCTAAACAGCATGGATGGATTTTTTTCAAAGTTTGTATGTGTGTGGAAGCACCAGAGACACAAAAGAACACCCCAAATCCCAGAAAAAGTGATTTTTTCATAATATGGGCACTTTAAGAAAACACACGCAAATAGACAAAACACAAGCAAATTAAGAAAACAACTTCATTAATTTGACAACACATGCGCAGCATTCAGCAAACGCGCTGAAAATACACACAACACAACCAAATACACAAACGCGCTGCAAATAAAAAACGATGCAAAAAGAAAAGCTCACAAACCCCGAAAACAAATGCAACAAAAAAAACGCTGCATCCAGATTACACAACGGAAGTTCTCCAGTCGGGTATGGCTGCATAGTAAAAAGAGAACTCCTGTCTCATGCCCTCCCGTCCATAGACTGTATATTAAATTCATATTATTATTATTAATAACATAGCCTAATATAATATATTATTAATATACAGTCTATGCTCCTGTCTCATGCCCTCCCGGCTGGTGCCGTCCCCGAGCTTCAACTTTTCAAAATAAAAGCTTGCGTCTGGTCCGCTATGTGTTTGTACTTTGGTGTTTTGGATGTTTGTGAACTAAACAGTATGGCAATCATGCTAATGAATACAATAACTTTTTCAGCAGATGTCTTACTTACAACACGTTGGAGTTAGCAAAGCAGTTTTGTGTTTATATGTGCAGGCGGGATTTATTCAGATTGATAAATCCCACGGTAAATTGGCTGGTTTACTAAACAGGGAGGGACTAGAAATCCTGTATGTTTTTTGTTTTTTGTATTTCAAGAGCAAATTGCTCCACAATATGAATACAGATTGATCACTTATTTTGTTGTATAATCACAATATTACACTTGAGGAGGCCTATAGCCTACTTCAGTAATTTCGGACCTCGAAATTAAACCCTCTCATGTAATATGGCTTAAACAAATGTCAACCTTAAACGCTGATGCAGTTTTAAATGTTTTATCACCACGAGTTTACAGACGTCTCTGCTGATTGAGTATCACCTGTGACCTGAGCCGAGACACACCCACCAAACGAGAGAAAACATACTCAACATAATAATAATCATAAAACAATAATCTCAAACATAGACTTAATATTTACAGTCTATGATCTCACCGTTGCACACCGTTCTGAGATTGAACGTGTCCTCTCTCTCGCTCTATAAAGAGGAACAATACAACACCGGCAGTGATAGATTCCCTAAATAACAACCTTTTTTTTAAACAAAAACATTTAAATGCTACATTTCAAATGTTTAGAATCCATCACTTTAAATTAGCATTTTTTCACGTACCTCCTGCACTACTCCAAAGTACCCCTAGGGGTACACGTACCCCCATTTGAGAAACACTGCTCTAGAGGTCTGGAGAACTTCCGTTGTGTAATCTGGATGCAGCGTTTTTTTGTAGCATTTGTTTTCGGGATTTGTGTGCTTTTCTTTTTGCATCGTTTCATATTTGCAGCGCGTTTATGTATTTGATTGTGTTGTGTGTATTTGCAGCGCGTTTGTGTATTTGGTTGTGTTGTGTGTATTTGCAGCGTGTTTATGTATTTGGTTGTGTTGTGTGTATTTGCAGTGCGTTTGCTGAATGCTGTGCATGTGTTGTCAAATTAATGAAGTTGTTTTCGTAATTTGCTTGTGTTTTGTCTATTTGTATGTTTTCTTAAGTTGCAGGGCGTTTGCCCCTGTCGGCCACCGTAGTTTTCACATTCGGCACCTACTGCACGTGTGTAAATCCTGGAACTAAGGCTGGGTATTGTTTGAAATGTATTGATACTAATGTGTTATGATTCTGCAAAACATTTGACCTTTGACAAAAGAAGACAAAGTTCTCACATGTTGACTACTGTCAACACAAGCAGCTATATATATAAAAAACAAAACTATTTGAATAAAGAATAATAAAATAAGATTGTAAAGGTGTCACAGTGCTAGGGTGGATATCAACATGTTTTTCCAAACTCCAAAAAGTCAAAGTCCTTGCCCAAACGTCACAGGTTTCACAGCCTTTTTACAGTAAAGTTGTCGGGACCGAATTAGAAAGCAAAAGATCTCTGCCGACCACATTTTTAATCAGCAGTAGACTTGAGGAACGAGGAGGCTTTCGAGCCATTCTGAATTCCCCTGCCTGGTGAACATCTCACACGCCTGCACACATGACACATACATATGCCACTGTCTGCTGTATCAAAACAGCCACTGAAACCTACACTTCCCCCAGTCTCTAAAGTGAGCCGACCCATTTGATCAGCAGCTTGTATTGGAAAGACTGCCAATAGTGAGTGGGCTGTACCACAGATGTTGACTGAGATGGGGGGGGGAGAGGCGACGTGGGAGGAGGAGGGAAGGGCTGAGGGAGTTAGATGCTCAAAGTATGGTTGTGTGGATTTGTCACTCAAAGGGAAGGGAGGGGTTGGGGTGGGGTTGTGGAGGGGGCGGGGGTTGAGATGGGGTGGGGGGTTTCCTCTGATTATTCACAATAACAATAATCAGTGTGTGGGGTTTTCATGATTGGACTCGCCTCCGATAAAAACCTGAAAACTATAAAAAAAATAAAAAAAACTTTGCTTACGAGAATTGTCAGTCAATACACGCCTGTCATGTGTGGGCAGCATCGCCCTGGAGGATGTGATTTATGCAGCAAACCAAAGCCAGATTCCTGCCAAAACCTTGCTCAATAACACACCTGGTTGAAAATAACAAAACACACGAGACAGCTCAAACAGCCGTGGAAGTTGACCGCTGGTAACAGTAACATGTTTTGGATTTGTTTCCCGCAGCAGGGGAGAATGACAGCCTTGCGGCAACGCAGACTTTTCTGCCCATTGCTTGATTTGGGAATCCCCTTCTTTCTTCCTCTTAATTCAAGCCGCCCCCATTTGTTTGCTGCGGCAGTTTTTTTGCGTCCCACAGGGGTCAACACCAATCCTCTCTTAGACATAACAGAGGAGAGGATTGTATGAAAAACCTTGATGTTTGAAAGATCACAGAGAAGTGAAGCACCCCAGATTTTCTTTTTTGTTATATGTTAGGGTCCCGGCAGTAAAAAGAAGGGGAAAAAAAAGTCCTCTGAACTCTTGAACAATACTACCAGCAACCCCCCACACACACACTACCAAACACCACCGTCCCACCCAGTCGCTGAACACACGTCCCGGTCTCTCTAAACCAAAACACGCCGCTATAATCTCTGGCTATCATCCGACTCATCTACCAGCCGAGGAAGAGGTGGAAACCAAACAAACGACAAGAGACAAAAGGGCCACTTTCACCTTGATCAGCCAGGCAGTCAGGCAGACTCCACTGGGAGGGAGGAGAGCAGAGAAAAGCAGAGATTTAACGTCAAAGACATGAAAGACGACTACAGCAGACAGGGAAGATGTTGAAGGCTACGCCTGAGAGAGAGATAGAGGATCAAAGAGGAAAATAAGAGTCTCAGATCAGGTAAACTATAGGGGAAAAAAAGGAACAGGAAAAGAGGAAGAGACAGTAGGATATCTCTGTCTACACCTAATGACTCTTGAGTCTCACAAATGTTAAGCAAACCTTGACATTTGGCAAAAACTACAATGCAAATTAGATGAATGTATAACAACTGGGTTGAAGTGGATTAGTATCAGAAAAGAAAAAATGTCCAGGGAAAGTTATAACAAATATATATCCAATAACATCCTGGTACTTGTTGGCAGCTGTTAATGTTCAGAGCTGTAATTCATGCTGCCTGAAGCCCAAAACAACCATGACAAAGACTTCTACAAAGGATGGCTTCTGATGGTTCCTAGTAAAAGAACTTTTTTTTTTTTTTACTGAAAGCCTTTCCTACAAATGTCACGTCAACAACATTTTTACCTCAAGTTTCTATTAGAGATGCAAATTCTCGAGGCTGCACAATATGAGAAAAATATGCGATGACGTTGTTGAATATTGCAATAACGATTACTTGCGATACATAAACAGATATTAAAGTGTACTTTAGTATCCTGCTTAAATACAACTAATTGCTTGTTGAATGCAAACAGTCAAAAGGACGTTGTTTCCAACATTATCTTATTGAAGAAATTGAACTGAACACAAAAAGGCACCAATGCAAAAACAATGAAACAAATGAAATGTAAAGTGCAGTTCTCAAAAACTCTCTGAGTGAAATATCGCAGTCTTTCACGACATCACGATGACTATACAAAAACAATATATTACGCAGCCCTATTTTGGACACTCTGTTTGCCTTGTTGAACAAATACACACTATCCACTCATGACCATAGAGCGCTGTTATACAGTGGTGCTTCTTTCTTCCCACAAATCGTTGGCAGAGCACTTGCTGAGAGCACATACACTAGCTGATATGACCTGCCACCTGTGATTTTAATTTGCGTGGGCAAAAGGGAGTCAAGCTAAAAATGAGAAGCCTCCTACCTGGATGTTTTGTGAGTGCAAGGAAAGATAAGAGTGAGCGTCAGAGCTCAGTGTATCCAGATATTTTATCCAACTTCCGGTCACATTATTGATCAATTGTCGATTAATCATTTAAGGGTTATAAAATAAAAGAAATGCATGTATTGTTGGTTGTTTGTTATCGGGGTGAGTGGGAAATAATTACTGACCTGCTGCATGTATACCTAGATTTACAGTAGAGTTAATTCTCTGATTACCCAGGTAACAAGAGTTAATGCACATGAATGCATTGTATCCTGACAGTTTTAACTTGTAACGTCTGAACGTGTTTTTCCAGCAAATCCGCAACAAATTGTGAAAAGGTACTGAGACGGCTTCAGCAATATTTCAGATAACCAAAAATAAGCATTTCATCTTTGGAAAAACATTTTGCTTCCTCTTTGCCCAGTAAAGCACTTTACTTTTTATTTCTTGTATGCTAAGTGTGAAAAAGTAATACAAGGAAACGTGGCGTATTTTAGTACCTACTGTTTACTATTATTAGTGTATGGAATTGGGACACAGCTAACGCTTGCTAGGTTACCCTGATCGGAATCAATCCAACATTGGAAGCAACACGTCACCACATAGTGCAAAAATAATGCCTCCAACAAAAGCATTCAAGAGATTTGTAATATTTCGTAGGACTTTAAATATTTTGATCTTGAGATTTATTAAAGAAACCTAAAAAAAAAAATGGATTATCTGAAAGCGAGTGTGCGATGTAAACAGCCAGGATGATGCTGGTGATAAAATGAGAGTGACTGTGAGACAGAAAGGTAGGCAGACAGACTGAGGAGGAGGAGGAGGAGGAGAAGGGGGGTATTAATGGTTCTGTCTCCCCTGTGCAGGTGAGTCTCCTGCGGGTCCTGTGTCCTAACACACTATTGTCTCCTTATCTACTTCCTCTCTCCTCCTCTGCAGACACTGCCTGTTTAGACTGTCTCTCTGTCTCTCTCTCTCTCACATCTCTTTTTTCATTATCACCACACCTCCGCCACAGCTGCAACTTAACTGTCTGCCACACACAGGACTTATATGCCAAACCTGCTGTCCATATGCATATTTAAAGGTTTGGCCAAGTGTTCACACATAGAGCTAGGCGATATGGAGAAAATCAAATATCACGATATTTTTTACCAAATACCTCGATATCAATATTGCGATGATATTGTAGGGTTGACAATTGGAGCTTTCACAAAACATTGATTGATGACACAATGAGATTTCTGATCAATAATCATCAGTAATGTGGTTAGGGTTAGCCCTTTTTACACGTAGACTGACCTAAGTCTAATTTATTAAACTGATCAAGTTCTTTTTCTTTTTTTTATTCTGGCACAGCACCGCGGTCTAGTTAGGTACATTTGAATACATTACATATTGATTACATATGTGCAAATAAATAAAATAAAATAATTAGAAGCCTAAAATAAAAGAAATCCACTGGGTTGTTTTGAGGTGTCAGCAGAAATCTTGGATATCTTAAAACCTGGACATAAACAATAACATACAGAGATTCTGCAGATTGATTTATCTCTCTGCTCATCCCTAAACACCTAAAATGCAGTTTAACATTTGAAAATGTACATGCACTGCCTGTTGGTTGTCTTTCAATTTGAGAGAAACATAATTGCGGTTCTGGTTTTGACTTGAAGTGGGCATGAGCTTGGACATGACCTCAGCAAAGTTAAAGTGACTAAATATTCTCCATCTACCTGTTAGTAGACTCCAGCTCTCTCCACCTCTTCCTGTTGGAGCACTCTGACTTTACATCACATCTTGCTCTAAATCTCTTTTCCTCTTAATTCCTCCTCACTTTCTATCTGCCCATCACCTCTTCTCCTCCCTCCCCCCCATATCTTTGTTCACTTGTTCTGGCAACTGCCACTATTTTCCCTCATGACATGTCTCGTGCGGCTGTGTAAATAAAAAATAACCTTAGAGGAGAGCTGCTTCTTTTCTTCTCTCACTCCTGGAAGATGACAGGGCTAACATTTGATAAGGAAACCAAAAATAATGTAATAAAGTAAAAGTGTAATGTCTGGCATGATTTAGACTTATAGTGGGTTTTGCAAGTATTGTTCTTGACATTGATATCATTATTATCTGTGATCAGAGGGAGATATTACAAAAGATTATCAAAAAAATAAATGAAGATGCAATACCTTAATCCTCCTTGTCACTGTGTGTGTGCGTGTATGCAGACCTACCGTCGTTTGGTAAAGCAGCTGGGCACATCTCTTTGAGCAGGTCGCCAAGTGTGTGCATGTTGCCTTCGGGTGAAACGGGGCGAAATAGTTTCTGGATGAACGGCCTGTCGCTCATCGTCTGAAACAAATTAGAGCACGCCAAATTAACAAGCACAGCAACACAAATATACAAACATAGTGTATCCAGTATGCAGTAAAGCAAGTCCAAAGATACCAAATACTTGAGGCTGAATTAAACCGATGTGTGAATCAGAGGATGCTACAAGACTCCGGTATATTCAAAATATCCGGTAAATGGGACACTTGCATGTGAAATAACGTAAGGGGGAAATTTTAAGGTGATAAAGAGTTCTCAAGGTTGAGATAGTGGGAAGAATCAACCCCACTATGCACGCATATGCTGGGAATGAACAGTCTGCTTAGCTGGGCTGGGAATGTAGTGCTTTGATGAGCCTGACTGCTCAGAATGTAATATTTAGCAATATTTCGACTGATGTTACGTGTGACACTGACTTGTTTTACTGATCAGAATCCGTCTGGAAGTCATTAACTGCTGCTTCAGTATGGGAGAAAAAGTCAGCTTCTAAAACAGACTAAAAACACCCAAACCATAATATTAAATGTTACTTTGTCTATTGTAGAGCTGCCCCACATGAAAGTTAAAGATTCAAATCATCAGTCAGACAGTTGACTGAGATTCGAGTCGAGCAGTGTTTTTTTTTTTTTTTTTTTCGGTCAGTGTGCAGTGTACTTTTGGGACATTTTGGTCCCTAGAAGTATCTGCAGTAGGGCTGGGCATCGCCAATGATTTCCCAAATCGATTCCGATTCACAACGTCCCGATTCGATCACATTTCCGATTCAATATCAGTTAAGTAAGGGACATTTTAGTTACAATACTAATTTTGCATAGATATAAAAGAGATTCTCAGAGAACTTTAGCTGTAAATTGAACAAGCAAGAAGCAACCAACAAATATTTTTTTGATAATGCACCAGGTTAATGTTTACATTAAGAATTGAGCCCCAAAAGTTTGTTTAAAGTACTTTATACTTAACAGGACTAACATGACAGTCATTGAAAAGGCATATATTAACAGATTGGTTTCGGGATTTTATTAATCGATATCAGATCACTCAAACAAAGATCGATTTTAATTGGAGAATTGATTATTTTAACATAGCCCTAATCTGCAGAGTGAGCGCTCCTCGCTTACACGCTGCTCTGTGGTACAGGAAGCTGCAAACCCAGACCCAGGGTGAGAGTGAGACGGAAAAAAAAAATGCTGCTTGATAGTCTTTATGAAACAAAAGGAATGAATGGTGGAACATTCAAATTGAACAGCCAAATCAGATTCGACTGACAAAATTCTGAGTCTGGTACAGCCCTAGTCTATTGTTCCCTGCAAGAGAAAATCCTCTTCTCTCTTTCACCGCTCCACAGAGAGGTGGGAAGTTACAGAGATGGTAGTCTCACACTGCCAGTCCTTCCTCCACAGCGCTACGGAGGAGGGTCTGGCTAGTGCACACAACATTCCTGGATAGGAGAAAAACATGCTCTGGTTTATTGGCATTTCTTTGAACCAATCACAATTGTCTTCGGCGGCTGGACTCAATGACTGTGTCTCTGCAAAATAGCCTCGGGAAGGAACTTGTTTGGGTGGAACATGTGTACGTTCAATTTTCAAAGGTTGTTTTAGTCGTGCAACAGAAAACTCAGATTGGACAGATAGTCTAGCTGTCTGGATTTACCCTGCAGAGATCTGAGGAGCAGTTAACCATAGTCCTCATAAATCCACCGGAGTTTATAATGCCAACACAAAGAAAGCGGAATTTCCGGCGGCACCTGAAAAATCCCGGATATGAAACGTTGTCAAGTGTTCAAGTGTTTTCTGCAATCCTTTAAAACTTGATTAGAAACCAAACAAATTAATTGCAAAACACAACAAAGTGTATATGTGTTAGAAAAAAAGGGCACACTGACAACAAATTCAACTACTCTCCAGTCTTGTCAAGGAAATGTGTAGTACAGAGATTAATCCTATCAGCTCTTCCAAATCATCCTTTCTAAAAAGAAATCCTTCCATCTTTCCTCTGGTTCTTTTCCACCACATGTATGTGATCCTTCTACAGTCAAGAGGCACTCTGTCACAATGACGTATCCCTGACCTGCGACCTCCTGACAATTAGTAACTTATCATGGCAATGATCGAGGAACCAAAGCTTATCCTACTGCTTACCACAATGCAAATCACTCTGCGTATGAGCGACTGCTAAATGCCTAAAATGTAAACAAAGTGATGATGGGACAGCTAAACATAAGTGACGTATGCAGAAAACATCTTCATGACTGTTCAGCTCTGATCTGCAACCCTGCAGCCAAAACATTCCATGGGTGAGAGATGCGGGAAACGTGGTGGGAAATCACCTCCAGGCGCCAGACAGAAATCTAGTAAACTATGTCCAGAGCTGGTAATGGACTTTGACTCAAGAGTGATAAGTCATATGTTTTGTTGGATCCGATTATCTCACATATTATGAATAACAAACTTCAGGTTGGTGGACCATTTGAAATTTAAGTGCAGGCTGTTACAACAGTGAAAATGGAAGAGGAATCTTAACTGTGGTGCTCTGTAGACAAGGCTGACCAAAGAGATGTTCATATCAAAGATCTGACATCTGGCACACTCATGAACGCGTCTGTCCAAAACTCTTCCGAACCTTTTTTTTAAATAAAATATAAATAATTGAGTTCATCATCAGCAGATTTAGGAAATTTTTAGGGGATGTCTGTGTCAAAAGGTTCCATGGCATGAAAATTTCACTTAATGAGTTTTTTTTAACATTAATATGAGTTCCTCCAGCCTGCCTATGGTCCGCCAGTAGCTACAAATGGCAATAGGTGTAAACCGAGCCCTGGATATCCTGCTCTGCCTTTGAGAAAATGAAAGCTCAGATGGGCCAATCTGGAATCTTACCTATATGACGTCATAAGGGGAAAGGTTACCTCCCCTTTCTCTGCTTTGCCCGCCCAGAGAATCTGGCCTGCCCATGAGAAAGAGAGACATCATGGCTTTCAAAGGAGCGAAGCATGGCAGTTGGTCAAGGCCACACCCCCACCCTCCACCTTGCCCCCCCCTCTCCTCCTCAATAGCATTTAAAGCTACAGACACAGAAATGGCACATCCTAAGGAAAGCTCATTGTGGGATTGGCTCGAGTAGCTGTAATTCTGCACCAAGGCTGAATTTTCGGGAAAGAGACTTCAGATACAGTATTAGGGGACCACTAAGGCCTATATAAAAACATCCAAAAAGCAGCATGTCATAGGACCTTTAAAGGGCTTAGTTATGTGAGAATTACACTTCTGTCAAGATACACAAAAACTAAAGCAGAGAAGGGTGCTATGGGTAACTGTAGGTCACAGAGATTTACGGAGGAGCAGACAAACATAATCTCAACAACACCTTGTGCGGGTTTGAGACTCAACACTTCAACTGAACTGAACACACACGGTATACCGAAAAAGCTCCAAATGTCTCCATACAACCTCTGTGCATGTTTTCAGAAATACACGTATTTTCCAGCCTTTCTAAGCTGCCCTGTTTTGTTTTTTTTGACTACCCCTGCCAGCTTGCAAGGCTTTTCCCAGCATATGCCCACAACCACAGAATTTTCCTGTTGCGCACACCTACTCCCATAATCCATTGGTAGCGACCGGTTACTTCACATTTTGCCAAATCGTAAGTCGTAACTGCGAAATCTGAGTGAAAGGTTCCAATTAATGTTCAGTCAAATAACAGTTTGGGGCTCTGCAGAAAACTTATGAACAGAAGATGCATGAACTGAAGCCTATCCAGTTTACATCCTGACCACGGATTATAACATGACTGCCCTTAACCTGCCCGTCCGTCCATGAACACTGAGGCATTTTGAAACACAAGTAAAACGGAGAACATACAGTATTTGATATCATAAATGCTTAACACCTCCTACGGGTAAATACAATTAAGTATAAGGCTCAGCTGACTACATAATATTAGGGTTATGGTTTCCAACTCATGTGACTCAATTTGACATGCTTTATGTTGCCCTGTTACCTTCTGTTAATCCAGTTCATGAAGCTGATTCTGATAGATCAGCAGGTATATTCTTTGTTAATGTCAAGAGTCTTGCTATCACTTCAGAGTTGAGTTAAAAATTCAGTAGTTCTGGTTACCGGGTGACCCGTGTCCTCAGGGCAGGAGACAAGGTGCCCGTCACTGGCACCGTCCTGGAGTTGCCAGGCGATGACTTACAATACTTTTTGGCAAATCATTAATCAAGCACTTTAATTCAGTAGATCTATGTGCCATAGTGACTAAGGAGCATGTACATTTTCAACATGACACAAGCTAATTTCACTAATTGTGGATTGATGTTTTTTTGACTGAAGAGGTTTTAATTTGTGGAATCAGCAGGAGTAGTGGGCTGGGACATATGGTCATTATTATTGTCAATAAGGTTTAGAGTTAGGGTTTAGCCCCTAACCCTTCTCTCATATCATTAGAAACTAAGTCCTTTTTTTAACTGTTACTTCATCATTAGTTGCAGTCCAAATACCATTATTTTCCAATACTGATATATATCACAATATGGCAAATATACATATATAAAAACATCACATATAAACTAATCAAACTGATGTTCAACGCAATGAACGGTGATCCATTGTTAAGGTCTTTACACACCGGGGACATTTTCTTTCTTATTCGCACGTCAATGTATGTTTTCAAACGGTTGTTTTTTCATGAGTACTTTCACACAGCACATGAATATTACCCGCCGATAAAGTGGCGTAATTTATTTTCGAAACAAGGTAGATTTTACTGTGCTTTTGCACCGGGAATAAAGACATCAACCAATCACCTTGTGTTGTTTAACTATGAGGATCATAATAGATCAACACGGAGGCTCCTGTCCAAACCACAGACGGCAAACTGTTACTCTTTTCAACCTGGACAAAGACAGCGTTAACCAGATACAATCATTGCATTACCTGAGACCAGTATTCACAGAAAAATGTATGAATTTTCTAATTCTTTCAATACAACTTTCCTTGAATCACTGATTGAACAACAGACTTTTCAATATTATAGAAAAGAATTTAATCATATTATTACCATTCGATTGCACTGAAAGCGGAAAAAAGAGAATTTATCGCCCAGCCCTCGTTCGATCAAAAGTGATCAGTATTAGTCGTAATGTCTTGCTCTATTCACTGAGCGGTATAGGACAAGGGGACAAACGTGGTGCAGGAAGATACCCAACCTGAGGTGTCTGACACACAATGAGGCTCTAATCATGGAGCTGTGAAAAGGAAACCGGCGAGGACAGGGATCGAGTAACCAAGCGGTAACTACACACCACAGAGCCAGGCGCAAACCAGCAAGACGAAGGTGGCAGTGGAGGTGCGAAGCCGGTGCTCAGGTTACACAGAAAGACTGAGTCACTGACAGGAAGCACGGCGTTTCGTACGGGATCCTCGGCCAGAGCCAGAGCAGAGAGAGTGCGCTAAGTGACAGCTACTTCATTGCATTTTTAAGTAGCCAGCCATGAATAATTGAGCTGGTCACCACATAAAGAAGGTGCTATTGATCCCTAGAGAAGCGTGATAATGCTTGCACGAAGACACTTTCTTTTCACCTGGCGTGACACCTTAGCTGGCACAGCAGCACATGGCGACACAAAGACAGCGAGGTGTCATTAGGACTGAGGTGAAAAGAGATGGCTCACCCTCGCTGAGTGAAAAGAGCAGCGCAACTTAAGACTTCGCCTAATTGATGGAGGGGTTTCAATCTTCCTAATTGATGGTAAAACAATGGATGGAGGCCAAGCATCGTCAATCGATATACGTTTCCTTGAATAGAGAGGGGTGAGAGAAAGCGTTTCCACTGAACTCTGAGACCATTCGTAAATTAAAATTCTAACCTCATTTTAAGCAGTCTTCATTTTCTCAGAACTTGAAATGCACACCTGTAGAGGAGAAACTCCATCGAGGGGCACTGAATTGAATTCTAAATTATTTATCGCTCAAGTGTTGCATGCTAGGTGGATCTCTTATACTTCACCATTCATCTTGCTAATCAGAATCTCTCAGCTCCATCAGGTTAGCAGAATGATTTATATTCAGAAGTTTAACTTGCTCTTTTTGGCACCATCCAGTTTATGAGGATGTTTTAATGAAAATACTGCCATTTCCATACCTATAGTAGTCATGCAGACAGATTTGGTTTTATCTGCCCAGGTTTTCAGATATCCGTGTCTCTGAGATATCTGTCTCCACATCAACAATCAATACTACTTTCTACCAAAGAAATACTGTAGTTTCTATGAAATTTGTTGACAGCGCTGGATGCGCACTGGTGCATATACTCGCGTGCGCACACACATTTGGTATGGAGAAAAATATGAGGCAAATTAAATTGTTTGACTGTTTGGTAAAAACTTTGACCCATCAACAACACAAACAAAAGCGCAAATTAATTCAACTGACAAAGAACCTGAAGTGAAACTGAAAAAACAAAAAGGATATTTAACTTTTTGGATCTTTCATGTGACATTTTCCTTATTAAGCTGACATGTATAAATGCATAATATCTTAATTACTCAAAATATAAGGTAACTAAAAATGGCAACCATATTTTAAGTTTCAGCAACCAAAAGCTGATGGTTGGCCTGGTTGCTAGCTTGGCAACCACTTTTAAAAGTTATTGTTGAGCCCTGTGCATGACTACATACCACTAGAAGGAAATTTAAGAGAAATTGTACCTTGGGCGAACAGACTCTTTAATACGAAAACGATTATCAAATGATCATGAATGATTGTGCAGAAGCTGGAATCCTTGGAGCGGTTTGGCAGCAGCAGACTGATTGCAACATTTTAATGTTTTTCCATTGAAAGTCATGGTTCTGCCACACACTATTACTGTAAAGGTGGCAGCGGTGGCATATCACCTGTTGCCTTTGGCTTGAACTGTTTCCCATGTTTTGTAATTGTCTGTGTAGTCACCACCTCCCCCTCGTCTCAGTCAGCCATTACAAGATATCTTGGAGGCAATAAACCTGCATTCTTCGAAGAAAAGAGAACAGAGAGCTGTACCTGTAGAGCTACAATGTAAGTGGTCTTTAAAAGAAGGATAGTAATTTTCACTTTCCGCGCAGAGAGACGGTCGGCCCCCTCTGGCTCTTTGAATCACAGAGTGGCGTCACTGCTGGAGCAGGAAGATGCACCGGCAGCCAAACAAGTCCCACCACCAGACGGAGCCAAGGGTGCGGCGGGCCGATGCGCAATAAACACACAAGCAAAGGGCTCAAAGAAAAGGAATTGAAATGACAAGACAAACACATGAAATGGACAACACACAAACAGAAGCTTGCAAAGACAGATGGACATGTGCACACACAAACTCATACACAGAAACACGGGGGTACATATGAGGAAAAGTTAAAGTTAAAATTAAAAAATTATGCAAGGTAAAAGAACAGTAGAGGGAGTGGAAGTAAAAAGTAAAAAAAGTGCTTTTTCATTTCATCAATGGCACGCATATATGTAGATTATGTAAAAAAATATATATATTAAAAGAAACATAAAGTTCGATATAAATAAGAATTAATTTCTAAGATTTATATCAGGCCATAAAAAGGTGGTTGAATTACTTTTAACGGTTAGGACATCAGGCGCACACACACACACACACACACACACACACACACACACACACACACACACAGACACACACATATGTGTCGTCCATGCCCATGAGGTGTCTCCATGAGGAGTCCAGGCCAGACGGAAATGAGCCCTCTGTTATTTGGACCGAGTGTTGTCATTAATTCTGTCTGCATCAAACACAGCACATGTTATTTACACTAAAGACCACAATCTGGCTTTGAAGGACTCTGAGAGTGTGTGTGTGTGTGTGTGTGTGTGTGTGTGTGTGTGTGTGTGTTTGCGTGGGAAGGGGGATCTTTCCTCCTCCTCACCACAGTGACTTTGGAGTGCTAAACAGCTTTGTTCTTTTCAGCGTTTCTGCACCTTTTTTCATCTCTTCAATCTTTTTTCCTTTTCTCCAAGCCGAGTGTCTTTGCTGGGTTTTGTTATGTCGTGTTTCGTCTTGTCACAGCAACTCTGGCTAACAAAACACTGGATTTTCTCCTCAGCAACGACATAATCTCCGAAGGGTTCCTACACATTTAGAAACTGAACTCAGAACTCTTGATTTGATGTGATGTGCAGCCCTTAGATTGAAACATATAAGTCCAGTTTATTACAAACTGGGTCCTCATCATTGCTATCGGTAATATGGAGATTGTGCTCACTAAGTTAAATGAGATCTTGGTACATGCAAATACTAAACTTCTGTGGACACCCATAAGGCACTTTTGGACAGTGAAAGTAGATGTGGAAGAAAAAACTGCTGTTGGAGTATTTTTAAGATCATAATGAACTAATTTAGTTTACACTTCAGGCCTTCTTTGCTTGTAAATATTTAGCAGTGTGTAAGATGAAAACCACACCATCTCTGAAACAATCCAGACTCTTCAGGAATGATGCTTATTTTCTCCAACATGTTTGGAAATCACACAGTGAGGTTGTAACAGGCTTTGATGCTCCAATTGTCATGAAACTAACTGGGCTCATAAATGGCCGTGGAAACTTTCAATTCAGCCATGAAAAACACCCAAAACTGGCAAGGTCTGGGTTTCTTCTACCCGCCTGCAGTTACATGGTTTTACAGCTGCAACAAGTGCATGTCTGAGAGGGCGGGTCGCGTTGGTGAGACTGCATGTTTCAGTCTGCCACTTTAAAGAGTTGTGTTTTATAACCAAACACAAGAATGTTTTTGTCTTAGTGTAAAATGGTTTATTTACGCTGAAGATGTGAAAGTAAAAACAAAAGCAGTTGTGAGTTTGTGAAATTTGATGCAAAACACTCAGCGCTGACAGTGATTGACAGCTGTACTCCCGCCCCCGTTGTTGCACAAAATGTAAATGCAGCCATTATGTGGAGCCAAGCAGGTCTCATTAAAAACTTGACACACTCAATGATAAATCATCACAGTTGGAAATTACCAGCAGTCACAGCAGATATGATGACAGAAAAATAGGAGTGTTCACTCTTGCAACTAACCATTACACTGAAGTCCTGTTCTGTTCCTAACATCTACAAATCTCTTTCTATTTCACAAGATGACACTCCTCTATCATTTAAAGCCAGATCTATTTTCTGCTCTGCTTCATTTTCTTACATTATTTTTCTAAACTTTCTAAACTTGTCTTGACAGGTCCTTTACGTTTAATTCCTTAACACGACTCAGTGACAGTAAGGAGGCATTTCTGTTTGCTGTGATTTGAGATCAAGGCTAAATGCACGCACATTGAGCCACTAGACTCCAAGCAGACTGTCAACATGTTTTTGTTGCAAAGATCCAGATGTTTTCCAAATCTCTATTTCCTTGACTGGATTGGACGAGACATTGACAGTGTCCAGTAGAATTAAAATGACTTTAAATTGTGTTTAATTACACTGTTGCTTCAGATTTTTCCTTCACAATGCCAAATTTTGTTGGAAAAAACGACAACTTTGTCATTCTGTGCAATTCAAGAACTGTTCCAAACCCTGGAAGTTGTCAAATTATTCCTCCACACCTTACCAGCCTTTCCTAATCTGCATAGAAACCCCCCAACACTTGAGTCAAAGCGTGGCACTTTTCCCCCGCTGTCTGGCTCGCTAATGTTTTCCAGGCTAGAATCAGTTGCTTATTCATCCCCGCTTCTTACATTTTGTCCTCCAAAAGGGAATTTTCACCTGAGTCAGGATAAAAGCAGTGTAGGCGGAAACACCCGACCTGAGGCCACTTGTCTGCCTACGCCTCCTCATCCCGGACAGAGTCCTGAGGCTTACCCATCGGCTCCTCATTGGCTCAGTGGAATTACACAAACAAAGGGAGAGTCACAAGTATCAAATGTACAGGAACCGATGAATAACCTGGGCAAACCGGGGTCCAACACGTTTTTTTCTTGGCCTTTGTTATTTAGAGACTGATTATTGTATCAGAAGTCACAAGAACAAAAAAATCAGCTGTAAAACAGTGAAGTTATGAGCAGCATTTACAAGCAAATATACATAATGAATGTTTCTCTGAATGTTTCACTTAAACATTAGGCGGAAATTGAAAGATTGGCATCGAAAAAGCGAGTCTGATTAGACTATCAAGCTTGGTTAATCTATGGCTTTCTCTACATGTACAGAACTAGGAATTACCTTTAAATAAAATAGCTGACTAATGTTTCAAGATGGGTGTTAGTTTTGGCAGGTATTAACACACAGTAGGTTGTTTTTCTGCATGAACTGAGATGTTACATAACATGACTCCGCAGTTGCACAATGTGGAAAACTGACTGAAATGATGAAATGTTTATTACTGATATTTTGTCTGCAGGTGTGTGTGTGTGTGTGTGTGTGTGTGTGTGTGTGTGTGTGTGTGTGTGTGTGTGGGTGGGTGGGTGGGTGGATGGGTGCCAAGGAGAGGCAAAATGTACCCATCGTGGTTCATAAGCTGAACAGGAATGATGACCTGGGTTAGACTGTTGTCTGTAGAGAGTATAGTAACTCACTAGACAAAATGAGCCAGTGTCTGGTTGGAGGTGAATTCCCTGCTGAGGCAGCATCAGACAGTCATCTGGCTACATCTACTGGACTGACGGGAAACTTCAACTGTACTTTCCAGAGTCAAAGACTCAAAATTTACGGGCTAAACTAAAAATGAAGTTATAAAATCATTGTGGAAGGAGAAAACTTAAAGTTGTGTTGGTTGGTGTGTGTGTGTGTGTGTGTGTGTGTGTGTGTGTGTGTGTGTGTGTGTGTGTGTGTGTGTGTGTGTGTGTGTGTGTGTGTGTGTGTGTGTGTGTGTGTGTGTGTATGGCTGTGTGTGTGGCTGTGTGTTACCTGGTATATCCTGAAGGGGATGTATCTGAAGCCTCCCTCCTCGGTGGGATATTCCATCAGCTTCCTGTTCATGGCCCAGAACTGGTCAAACTTATCTATGACAACACAAACACACAGGTCAGCAATTGTAAAATGTCCCAATGATTAGATATGTTGATTTGATAGTATCTTCAAAATCCTTCCTTTTTGCAGTCTGGAAAATGGCTGCATTTTAACACTGTCATCTGTCAATTGGATTCTCCCTTTATAAGTAATAGAAGACTAGAGACACAAACGATATTTAGCTTATCTTCCACATAACTTATGTGATGCTTTCACCTCAATGTGATGATCATTGGTACCAACGGAAATGTGTTTATAGCACTGTGTATCAAAAGCCGTGAAGTGCTGAACGATTTGTTGTCTTGTTTACCTATTCTTTGATTCTTAGGGCCCTATTTTAACGATCTAAGCGCACGGGTGAAGTGCCTGGCGCAGATGCGTTTAGGGCGCGTCCAAATCAACTTTTGCTAGTTTGACGGCGGAAAAAAGGGTCCGTGCGCCGGGCGCATGGTTCAAAAGGGTTGTACTTAGTGTCTTCATTAATTCATAGGTGTGTTTTGGGCGTAACATGCAATAAACCAATCAGAGTTGTCATCTCCCGTTCCCTTTAAAAGCGAGTTTGTACCTTGGCACATCGCTATTATGATGGCGGATTTGCACCGTAATGTTTTTATTTGTACTCTTTTGCATGTTTGTGTGCTGCTGCGCTTCCCTGTGTGTGTAACAAGCATAGTGTGCGCGCGCTGTGCACGAGCCTAGGCGCATTTTACTAATTTGCTGTTAAAATAACAATGAAATGCTGCGCTATTGACTTTAGACCAGGTTTTTGTTGGTCAATGGTGCGATCACTCTCCCCAGCCTCAAGATAGCAATACGCCCAGAATTCACCTGAACACACCTCCGTGTAAGACCAGCACGCCCTTTGGCTATTTAAACGACTTGGGTGCTGGACGGGAAATTGACAACTGCGTCGGTCTTATGGCGGATTTCCACCAACTGCGGAACGGCTCCGTGTTGGCTCCGTGTTCCGCCGTCCTTCAATACCCACCAGGTCCGGATTTGTTTCGGAACGGCTGCGGCCATGACTGACAGCTGAAGTCACGAGGACCCACGAGATCTCACGAATTCACGTATGATCGCGCGACATAACAGGATGTAGGTTCTATAGACAGAACCACAAAACCAACAACAGTTTGTTTCCATTCCGACTTCAGGCCTGTCTCCGCCCATTATGACGTTTTCAAGGTGTAGTGCAGGGAAATGTGATCCGCCGTGAGCACGGTGTATTTTATTTTGAAAATGAACCGGATGTTTTATTTTGCTTCTGTGCTCGACTTCCTGTCCCGCACTATCTGCCCTGTGCTGAATTGCTGCGGAGCTCTCCGGCGTCCGGCAAAAATAGAAACTCTGCGTATCTGCTCCGGAGGGCTGGGGACCGCCGGAGCTGGGACGAAATCAGTGAAAATACACACATTGACTTTAAATTGACTCCGTCGCAGTTCCGGAGCGGATCCGCAGCCGTTCCGCAGTTGGTGGAAATTGGGGGTTAAACTAGCAAAGACACTTGCGTCGGGCTTTGCGCTGCGCCAGGTGCAAGATAGGCCCCTTTGTGTCAGTGTCCTTACTAACTTACTAACACAGGAACTTCAACCTTGGTCCTATGGTTTAAGGACGGCCGTTCATCATCAAAAATGATTCCACCCAGCATGTGCTGGTTTCAAAACCTACATCTCCCTCACCTCTCGCTTTCACATAAACCTTCTGAAAACATTTCTGTTTTCTCTCAACTGGATGAAAGTACGAGCCATCCCCGTTTCTCTCTCTGTTTCTGGTCTCTTTTGGACGTGAAAGTTTTGGTTTCGAAAAGGTTTCACCTCTCACTTTCATGTGCAAAAGGTGAGACCAACTCCTTGTGTTCGATTAGTTCATAGGTATTCTCCGTTTCTGTGTGTAATGTAGTTACAGATAGTTTGACAGCGTGAACCACACCCTGAACTTTCCAAAACAGTTCACAGAATCAACCATTAGTCTCCTAAATGAACATGTTTTCCTTTCTTGTATTAAGCTGTGCCATTGCTCTCTCTATTAGTTTCAGGGGGAAAGTAGAAGAGAGATAAGCAGCTGAAGTTTTGTGGGTTTGTCTGCAAACCTGTTCAAAACATTCTCAGCAACACTTGCACAGTTTTGACATTTGCATGACAATTAAGTACTAAGCACAAATTATCTCCAGTTCGTTTCCTGGCCACAATTTGCATTGCACTGCATTAAGTTGACTTTCCTGTCAACTTTGTTGTGAACTGAGTATCTTATCTATCTACCTATTTATCTTTACTTTCACAAACAGCAGCTTAACATCTGGAGAAAATGCCGTAACTAACTAAAGAACTAAAGAGATAATAAATGTGTAAGAACGTAATTCATGTAAAAAATAACAGCACAAATACTGTTTTCTGTCTTAATATAAGAGCAGCAAACGCAAAAGACAAATACAGTGTAATAACAATGTGTGTCAACTATGTAGGAGTGCTGTTGGCATTATAATAAAAGCATGTCTGTTACGTGGCTTGTTCTTTAAACAATGGATAATACATTTTTGAAACAAGTGGCTTTGATCTGGGTAGGTCTTCATCAGGGTTCAAAAAAGAAGAAACTTTAGTCCATCATTTAATATATTTATAATAACTACAACAAAAATAGTAAATAATAAAGGAGTTTGTCGATCGACAGAAAATGAATCTAATGTAACTGTAAAATGGAATATTGTTTGAGTTATTTAATAAAGCAAAAATGTCAAATATTTGCAGGTTCCAGCTTATCATAAGTAAAGACATGCTGCTTTTTTCCATTTAACATCATTTTAAATTGAATAAATTTTTTTGCTCCATAGTTTGGACCCAAAAAAGAAGACATCTGAAGGCAAACTGAACTGATGAGCATTCTTTCACAATTTTAACATTTAATAGACTAAATGAAATTATTGAAAATAATTGTGAGTTGTAAACCTATAAATAACATCATTTAACAGAAACTAGAGTTACTGTGTGCTAATAATGACCAACTCAAAAGGAGGAGAAGCATGACAATTATAGATCAAAACAAGGTGACACATTTATAACTAAGTGACCCAGAGCGCAGTGACTGGTGACCAAAGTGTTTATCGTTGCCGTCTTTGATCAATTTGACCCGCAGAGATTCCAAGAATCTCACACCACGCATTGAGTGTTGCTTTTCAAAGACAAGCTCAAACCCCAAACTTGGGCATCCATCCCACACACCCCCGACCCCCCCAGCTCCTACTGCCACATCACAAGCTACCAATGCTTCAGCCCCACTGCCCCAGCTTCACCTACACAAAACCACTGCAATCACAACCAACAGCCAATAAGAAATCAACCTGTCTGGACAGATGGGTGGAAAGGGAAGCTGGTGGGTGTTTTTAGGTGGGAGACCTTTTGGAAGTTGAGGCTTCAAAGACTGCTATCAGAATAAAGGCAGATGTGTGGATGTGTGTGTGTGTGTGTGTGTGTGTGTGTGTGTGTGTGTGTGTGTGTGTGTGTGTGTGTGTGTGTGTGTGAACAAGGAAGGAAGTGAAGTCTATTTGGATGTATTCTTTGTCTCTTTTCAATTATAAAAACTATTTGCGTGTGCTAGCTAATGACATTAAATATGATTGCACAAAGTGTGTGTGTGTGTGTGTGTGTGTGTGTGTGTGTGTGTGTGTGTGTGTGTGTGTGTGTGTGTGTGTGTGTGTGTGTGTGTGCAAGCATGCGTGAATCTGCGTAAGTCTGCAAGCTACAGGGAGACAACTTATGTGCATCTAAGTGTTAATGAGTCAATGTGTGTGACTTCCCCAACAGCTGCTTGTGGTCTTTCTTCTTTGAAATATGTGTGTGTGTGTGTGTGTGTGTGTGTGTGTGTGTGTGTGTGTGTGTGTGTGTGTGTGTGTGTGTGTGTGTGTGTGTGTGTCTCACCGTTCTGCAGGCCCATCCACAGCTGTTTGTGGTCTTTCTTCTGCATGTCGTTGACGACTTGGCTCTTGTGCTTCAGAGCGTCGGCCTCCTTGATGCTAGACATGAAGTGAGCCTCGATCACAGAGTTGGACGGACAGTGGAGCAGGTCACGATCTGGAAAATTCTGACACATGCACAAGAGAAACATTTTATTTTAAGCTGCTTTCTCTGTGTTTTTTTTTTTTGTTTTTTTTTTTTTTTTGCCACTAGAGGGGAGGAAGAGCTTCACAACAAGCTGGCTGACAAACAACGGTTTATTCACACATCCACTGTAGCAGACACAAAGCAACATTACCATTTAATGGAGTTGTATTTGTATTCACGTGATAATGTACGTGATATAATGTCCAATTTTCAGTCTTGTTTCTACTCTGTTTTGGTTATTTTATTTGTATTTATTTTTTAAGTTTAGAATACAGTTTAACACAAAATACATACAATTTACATATAGAATATAAAGACAGATACAGTATTTTGGATACTGTACATGAACACACACACACACACAGGTTGACTTTTACCTTAAAGTGCACAGTGATGCTCCAGGGTAAGACAGTGTTGGACGCATGGAGGTCAAACAGAACTCCAATTGGATAGTGCCTGGAACCAGGAAATCATGTTACTTACAGTACAAGTGTGACTGCCCAGATGCATCGCCTGTTTTATCAGCCATTTAGGGACTGACAACAACATCATACGACATCCATATGAAATGTTTTACTTCTAAACACTGTGGATCTGTTTTCAAAACAATGTGAACTAAAATTAAAAAAAAAAAACATTTTGTAGCAACGGTCTTGAAATGATTAAGGGTCTTATAATGAGCAGCAGACAAAATTGACGTCAGTTTTTGTTATCTTTCGATGTTTGTTTCTCTGGATGCTGTGTGTAAACTTCGGGGGTCAGTTTACATTTCACTCCAACATTTTGATTTGTCACTTCCTGTGTTTGAGTCAACAGTGATTCAATGCTTTTCTTATCACAGCCTCAAATCAGATGAGTGTATTGTCATGGTCAATCACACTCACTAACAATGTTATGATGTTTTTCCATGACATGGAACCTGCTTGACTCAGCTCGACTCTACTCGCCTTTTTTGGTTTTCCATGATGAAAAAAGTCCCTGGTACCTGCCAACAGGTACATTTTTTTTTTGGTTTCACCTCCGTCGAGGTTCCAAGCGAACTGAGGCGATACCAAAAGGTGACGTGCCGCGCTCGCGTCACACATGAGGCAGTACTATTGCTGCGTTCATAGACATCGGAAAAACATGTTTCCGAGTGAAAACGTCATCATTCACATCCTTTCCTGTGGGAATCAGAGGTGGGAAACTCGGGCTGGATTTTGCTAACCGAGTTTCCCAGTTGGTGACGCGTTGTTGACAACTGACGTTTGATGGAGGCGAATTTGGTTCACTGAACATATTTCAATGACAATAAACTTATTTACTGTGGACAAACGCCTCTGCTGAGAAACATACACAGACATAACATGTTTCAAATTATTCATAAATAGGCCTATGTATAAAAAAAAAAAAAAACACATTATCCGTGTCCTTTCCCGTTCGTTGTCCTGCAGATAACACAAACACCTGACGATGTGCTGTTTGTATGCTCGCATAAGAAAACAGCAGCAAATTATTGTGGCCTCCATGTTTTCACACACCTGATGCCCTAGGCTACGGCCAACCGTTGGTGGCAGTCATGCAACAAGTTGTTATGCCAAACGGCAATATAACAGAAGAAGAAGAACACGCATCCCGACCATGGATGTATTAAGAGAACTGGATACAGTGTTCGGCGGGAAGCCCCGTACATTCCAATGAGAGTGCTCAAAAGCGCATAATCCCATGATCCCGACCATGTGAACGCTGGCAGTCGGAAAAACAACGTAATCACGGGGGGCGGTCCCTGTTATTCCCAGGTGGCATGAACGCAGCATAAATCTGCAATGGAAAAATGAGGACGGGGCACCGCGGTCGAGTCGAGTCGAGCCGAGCCGAGCTGCTACTAGCAGTGGTTAAGCGCCATTAGTCATTTGTACGAAATCTGTAATTTACGAAATGTCAAAACTAACTAACTAACTCCCATTACAGGTTACCAGACCTTAAAATAATGTCTTAAAAATGGTACGTTTGTCTAACCAAACCAAATGTGTTACATTTACAATGAATAATAATTTGCAATTAACAATAAGAAAAGAAAAACAGCAGAACGTCACATTTGAGTGGATGAAACATCCAACTGAATGAATATCAACACTGACATATGTTTGTTATTTTTTTTTTTAATGTATTTTTCTCAAGTTACTGGAAGTGTAGTCTCGCTTTGCCAGACCCTCCCTCCAAAGCGCGCTGAAGGAGGGTCTGGCTACTCAACATAGCATTCGGGGATGGGAGGAAAACGTGCTCTGGTCTAATGGCATTTCTTTAAACCAATCACAATCGCCATGGGCGGCGCTAAACTCCCCACAGAACCACTGCAAAATATTTGTGCGAGAGAAAACTCAGATTCGACAGGTAGTCTGGCTAGCTGTCTCAATTTACCCTGCAGAGATCTGAAGAGCAGTCAAAAATAGTCCTCATAAATCCACCAAATTTAAAAGTCCAACACAAAGAAAGCGGAAAGAAACGGAAAATACATGCATCCGGCAAAATTTCCTGCAGCACCGGAGCAATCCCGGAACTGGAACGTCAAGGATATAGACTACTGGTAGTGTGATGCTACAGTACTGTAGACCAGGCTCTTCATCATCTGTGTTGCAATACTGACACCTTGTGGCTGAACTTTGTGCCTGCTGGCTGTTAACTGGCTGTACTGCTGATCTCTGTGTGTGCGCTTCTCAAATGTACTTTCAAATTCGTGGGATTTTTCCCTGTAATAAATTATCCATATATTTCACCACCTTCCACTGCAAGGCACTTGCTTTTATCTGACACAGTCATAATCAAATAGGTGCCGCTTTCTTCCGACTTTCGGTAACGCTATGATGCCAGGCGAGGGGCATGGACTATGTTGTGTTCAATTTGATGTGGAATGTCGGGATTTCTGGGTTCCCAGTCGGAAACTATACATGTCGGGAAATGTCATGGTCAGAAAGATATAACCTTATTTGCTCTATGAAAGACATCAACAAAGACGAAAACTAAGGACATTTACTCGATAATTTAATTTTATTTTAGTTAGTTTTGCAAACAGACATTACAGTTTTAGTTTAGTTATCGTTTTTTTGTAATTCCTCGTTTTTATTTTTATTTCAGTTAACGACAATGTTTTTTCCCACCTAGTTTTCGTTATTTCGTTCGTTTTCGTTAACGATTATAACCTTGTGTGATTCTGACTGTGTATGGCATTTGTTGGAGATTGCGGATGTTTGTACTTGAGGCAGTACAACAAGGTACACAAACAAGGTGGAGAGTATTAAAAGTCTCATGAAAATGAGTTTAAACATTTGGGGAAATAGAAATTATATTTATTTTCAAGCTGACGCACAAACACAACACACAACTATGAGCCAGGTTACTGCTGATGGTGCTAGTTGTGGGAGTACATTTCTACAAGAACAGGACACATTAAAAAAAAATTATATTCATGATAAGAGAATGAGATCTGATAAATAAAATGACACTTACCTGCTCTTCTTACATGTATTTGGCATACATACCACCAAACAATACGACCAAAGACACAAGGTAACATTTTCACCAATGTACCAACTCAAAAACAATATGCATTCACACATACCCAACCTTTCCCCTGAGAGAACTAGCAAAACCAGTTCATCTAACTACCGTTCTCTCACCATTTCAGTGGCGTCCCCTCGTACTCCAACCACATCTCCTCCACGTCATCGGTCCTCACCACTTTGTGGAAGTGTTTCTTCACCTTGTCTGTAACCAGAGTCAAGTAGCTCACCCTGGGTAACAACAGCTGAGACAGCCAAGAGGAGAGAAAAAGATATGAATGATCAAGTATTACGTAAAAAGAGACTATTGACATGCTATCATTCATTGGCAAAGTGCTTACATCGCTGTGGTAGAGAGCTGCAAGCAGAGATTTGCAGTGGAAGTGGCTGTGCTAAATGCTGAGGCAAAATCTTCAACTTGCTCTGTGTTGTCTTTAGTTTTTTCAGTCTCCGCATGGGATTTATGTAGCTTCCAACATGTATCTTACATTTTTGAGGTGCGCATAAGCTACAGTGTGCTTCAAACACCCTGTAATGCACCAAAAAAAAAACACACTCGCAGACGATCGCTTTTTCTGGTCTGACCGTAGCTTTAGAGGCTACAGCTCTTAAAGTACAACTGAGTATTGTTTGTGCGGGTATTGACTTAAAGCAGGAGCCTTGAGTGAAAAGCCTCTTTCTCTTCCAGCCAGTTGGCCACTATTCAATATGAGCAGCTACCAGACTGACAAAGACAGTGTGCATTGAGAGCAATAGTGTAATAAATCAATTAACAATGATCCGGGTATCCCCTAAAATATATCACTGAGAGCGTCCTGACAGGGAACATCACTGCCTGGTACAGTAACAGGAACAAACAGGATGGCAAGGCCCTGCAAATAGGGGGCTGTTCGGCTGAACATACAATAGATTGTGTCCTACCATGCCTAAAGGATTTTTTACACCAGGCGTTGCAAGAAAATGGGTAGGAGAATCATAAAAGATCCAAACGACTCAAGTAACAGCCTTTTCTCCATGTTGAGGTCGAGTAGAAGGTAGCGGACACACCAGGCCAGAATTTAGGAATTAAAGCTCAGGAGAAACTTCTAGGCGCAAGTGACAATTCAAATTGATTGATTGATTGATAACATTTATAGTATATTTTCTCAGTAGAAGTAACTTTTCATCTGCTGATGAAAAATACTGGACACAGTGTTTTGTGATATGCTAAACATGAAGTCATCTGGTATGTCTCTGTGTTCATCCTTACATACTGATGTGAAATACAGAGCTGTAGGCTCAGATGGGGCTTCCAGGAAGCATGGAGGTGAGTGTCTTAACGTGAGTGGCAGGCAAAAGTTAGGTCTGGCCTCAGGATGTGTGGTTCTGCGAAGTCAGAGAGCAACTGCACTTACATAGTAGGGCTCGGCCTCTCTCTCAGTAACCTCATCCTGGTTCAGAATGAAGCAGGTGGGGATCCGGCCGAACCACACGTCTCTCAACACGTCCTTGTCATCTGCCATGCTGCTCCTGCTCCCAGTGGTACATAAAGAATAAATTCCCCAAACACAAAGACAGACTCCGAGGTCCAATGGCAGACTGATTCCTGCATTGAACAACACAGCAGAGCAGACAGGCGAGCATTAATAATACATTTGGCAACACAGTCCACAACACCACAATAAAGTTAACAGTCCAACACAAGATAGTTCCACACTAACTCAGCTTTAGGTAAGCCACATTTGGCTTTATTAATTCGTCAGGGGAGTTATTACAACGTTATAGTCCGGGAGAAGAGAGCGACTCACCTGGTAGACTTTCAAAACTGTCAAACTACGCAGGTGTAATGCAGAAACTGACGTTAGCTTGAGGGCTAGGTAAGCTAACTTAGCTTGTGAAAACATAGCTAAGAATGGGTTACAATAAACAAATTGGCTTGCTTCCTGGGTATTGTTTTTACTGTCCACAAATAAAAATAACTTGTGTGCGAGGAAGAGATGTTGATATGTGAGAAACCCTTACTTTTTGTCGATGTTTTGCAGTCGGCTTGAATGGAAGAAGGGCCGTGACTGTCGATGTTGTCATTCCTCTGCTGTCACCGGAAAACAGCTGAAAACCCCGTTCACCGCAAAACAGCCACCCCTGGCGGACAGCTGCCTTTACTGCACCAACGACAAACATTAATAAAGTAGCAATGTTTCTGAAATTAATGTTTATGCACGAAATAACTTGCACGTTTTAACACGACCGTGGCTTATGTATTGTCACATAAAACTATTGAATTTGTAAACCTATTCGAAGACAATGTTGGTAACACACAGTAGAGGGCAGCAATACGCCATTGTAGCGTCTAGTCTACCTTATCCAAAAAAAGAAAGAAAGAAGAAAAAGTGGGATTGGTCAGAGTCAGGGTAAGAATGCCAGAGTAAGCCAATCAGAGGCAGAGTAAGGCAGGGTAGGGCGGGATATGTCTTCGGGGAAAAATACTCCGTTTACGGGGCTGTTTGGATTTTGTTGTGGCTCTAGTAGCTTCAAGAATGGATAAAATTTTGGAGGTGGATAACTTAGAAATGCGTCTTCGGGAGCTGGAGAGTCGTATATACGGGGAGAGAAGAAACAAAAGTGGAAAACCCGTCAAGGTTCGCTGAGACTAATGTAGCTATATCCTGATGAACGGGTGGGGGGGACTAATAAAAAAGCTAGCTTGCTGTTAGCTTAGCAGAGCTAACGATAGCTCTGTCAGTGGGATTGAGTAAACGCCCTTTCTATTTTATGCACATTGGCTTTACAGCAATAGCTAGATGTTACTAGAAAAGCATAGCATGCTGTAATTTATGCTGCCATGACGGTGTATTTTAGCATAGTCATGCCTATAACTAATAATGCAAAAGTATCAATCGATAAACGATTAGATGTGATGGACAAAAACTGGAGCTAGTTTTAGCTTAATTAGCTGTTGCTACTAATCAAACAATGCTCTAACCTGGGCACTTTTGTAGTCATACACAAGTGTTTTAGACCTGTTTCATATAATTGTACATTGACAATTGCTGGGTTTTGGACAGTTGCTCTGAACACAACAAGTCTATTTAAGTTATAACAATGGACACTCCTAGGAGAAAGAATAAGTAAATACTTGGGATAAAAAAAATAAGATAGCCTGTGTTAAAGAGAACATATTATTATGAATGTAATGTAAAGCAGGGAGAGGTAGTCATTAAAAGTAAAGGCACAAATGATGGTCACATCGATGTATTATCTCAGGGTTGAGTTTGATACTTCACTAACATGAACAAAAGTCACTGGTTTCCTGGAATTTAGGAAAACCTATTTTTCAATCGAAAATTCTGGGGTATGCTTGTCAGCAATACTCATAGGTGTACATATTTTCTTTAGCAAATTGGCCAAAAATATGGTATGGTCCTTTTGAGCCAGTTAATGTAGCGTGTTAGCATCATATGATGTGCTGGATCACTTTTAACCAAAGGAGCATTGTAGATTCTTGATAGATGTTGTATTTTCGGGGGGGGCGGGGCTAGTGCTAGTTTTTGTGTCCTGCTTAAAACGTGTTTTTATGTCTCTGATAGTTGACTGAAGTTGACCTTACTAACGTATTGTTCAGTCATGTACTCAGAATGAGATACTGTGATTGTGCATAAGCAAATGGCCATGATTGGCCAGCATACTGAAATTTCTCATGTTCCTTTTGAATGTAATAAATCTCCATTCCTTAAAGACATGACACACTTGAACTTGATTTTGTGTTTTTGCACAGTATTAACTATTTGCCACATATTGCACAGAAATGCTCATACACATTGATTCAATTGTATGACTTTCATGTACACTTGTTAAACACTAACATTGAATGTAATCACTGTCCTTTGTCCTGCAGTGCACTGAGTCTTTGGCCAGGATTCAGGCTGGTCTGACCAATACGGCCAACAAGAGAGAACGAGTGAAGATCCTGCACAAGAAGAGTGAGTCGCACGCTGCGTTGTATATCCATCCTCACAGCCTGGATTACAGGCTTGTTGTAACTGTTTATCTACAATATTGTTATTATTTTTCCTTGGCATTTTGCATTTATTTCCTTTATTTAGTGGTCAGTGTATAGATAGACAGGGAAACATGGGGAGAGGGAGGGTTATGATGTGCAAGAAAGCAGTGGTGGTATGTAACGAAGTACATTTACTCAAGTACTGTACTTAAGTACAAATGTGAGGTACTTGTTCTTAACTTGAGTCTTTTCTTTTCATGCTACTTTCTACTTCTACTCTGCTACATTTCAGAGAGAAATATTGTGCTTTTTACTCCACTACATTCATCTGACAGCTTTAGTTACTTTACAAATGAAGATATTTGCACACAAAATAAATGTAGTTTATAAAATATGATGTTTTATTATAAATTAAACTACCCAACAATATAACGGCATATAAGTCCAGCTGAAATGATAAAAGATTAAACAACTTAGTTGATTGACAGAACTGTTTGGATTGTTTCCAGTTTCTAAAATGTGTGGGTTTTTCTGCATTGAGCACTTTTACTTTTAATACTTTAGGTTCATTTTCCTGATGATACTTACATACTTTTACTTAAGCAACATTTTCAATGTAGGACTTTTACTTGTAACAGAGTATTTTTACAGTGTGGTGTTAGTACTTTTACTTAAGTAAAGGATCTGAATACTTCTTCCACTACAGCAAGAAAGATCCCCTGGCCCGGAGTTGAGCTATGGCGTTCATGTAGTATGTGCATTAACAATTTGGCCACCGGGCCCTCTAAATATTTAAATATTTTAGAAACTTATGTCATTCACAGTGCCCACTGAACATTAAAAAGCTGACATAAGATGCAAAAAAATGCTACCAAGTGCATTTCTGAAATTCCAAATGTCATAACAGTGCTTGCAGTAAATGTTTCTGTAGTCCGACTTTAGACTGTTGGGTGAGTCTTTAATCCTAATGATTGGTGTTGTGGTGCAGTTGAGGACCTGCTGAAGTACCTGGACCCCCAGTTCACGGACCACATCTCTGTACCTGACGCCATGAAGCTGGAGTTCATTCTTGCTGGTAAGAACCAGTAGGCCTGTCACAGTTATTACGTAATTGTCTTATTGTCCATTTTTTTTACATAATCGCGGCGTCTTTGTTTAAACGCAATTAATTGCTGAAATTAGCTAAGGTCTTATGACTGGTAATTGTTGATTTAGTTTAGATTGTAATTAAATAAATTATTGGTCCGACTAAATATTTTTATTATTTAAATTGTTAGTTGTTTGCACTTAGACACTACACGTTCATAGCAACAAATATGACAAGGAGGGGATACAGAAAAATGTTTTTTATGATAATAAAGAGTTATGATAATAATGAGGCGTGGTTTACTTCATAGGCTGTATATTTGTGGTATTGTATTATCTTGGTCATATAACTGATATAAAACCAAGAATACATACATATTTTTTAAGTTGACTGAAAGAGACAATTATTTCTGAGACAATTCATTGTGCAGCAACATTTGGAATTGTTACATCAAATAAAAATTAACATCTATTTACAACTGTAATCAAAATGAACTCAGGCAGTTTCTTTATTTTAGGCTTATATTAATTTATTGTATATGAAGACACATTGTATTTGTAATTTTAATGCTTAATGCTATAAATGTAAAATTCAATGTTGTGTCAAGTTATCACATGAAATAATAATTATTAGAGCATATATCAGATTTTTAAATCACCAAATATTTGTATCGATATCGACCTTAAAAATCCTAATTATCGGTCGGGCTCTAATAATGATTTTATTGTGGCAGACTAAAAGAGTAGCTCACTTCTGATTGGTGATGCTGTTGTGTATTTGTCTGCCCAGAGGAGGACTTCCTGCTTTCCCAGGCTGCTTTGCTGGAGCAAGTCAGCAACACGCAGCCGCTGCTGGACAGCACCTACATCCGAGGTGAGCGTCACTTGGCAGGAAAGTAAGCAAAGCAAGGACAGAGCAACCTCGGCTCCGTGGTTTTAACCCTGACCGCAAAGTAGGAAGGATCTAGGGCTGGGTGATATGGAGAAAATCAAATATGACAATATTTTTGACCAAATACCTCGATATCGATACCGCAACGATATTGTAGTGTTGACTATTGGTGCTTTCACAAAATATTTACTCAATGAGATTTTTGATAAATAATCATCAGTAATGTGGATATAATGACTAAGTGGGTAAAGGCAAATAATAGAACAGCTAGAACAGCCTGTTAAGTTCAGAAAATGACATCACTTTACTGTAATGCAGCCTTTAAAACCAGGAAAAGACAACACTTATGCCATATTACGATATTACAATATCCAAAATCTAAGACGATATCTAGTCTCATATCACGGTATCGATATAGTATCAATATATTGCCCAGCTCTAGAAGGAGCTCATGTTTACTGCTGTTTGCCTGTTTGATAGCCAAGTGTCTAAACGTGAAGAAGGGTTACGGTTTAGTGGAAGTTTGTTGGACACTTTGGCTTGTTTTTTTTGCTTTTGTTTTAAATCTATCAAATCATGTTTATTTGCTGGAAGGAGGTCTGAGATCCAGGACTTTAAACCACTGCTAACTTGTTTGTATGAAATGTAAACCCAGAAATGAAAGAGTGACGTTTAGTGCTGAAAGGGGACTGAGCTCAGCTGTATGCACTCAGGTATCTTGTAGGGAACATTTGACCCAGTTCATCATAGAATTTACTTTTATGTTGCTTTTTTATTTCCAAAATACCATCACTACTACCTACAGTATCAGCCACTTCTAATACATTTTCTATCCATTCATACCATTTTCTTTGGATGCAGTTTCCCTCCACACAATATTCGTACCATGTCACGGTGATACTGCCAACACTACACACATTCGGCAGTATTTATTAGCAGCATGTCATTCATTCTGCCTACTACAGTATACATGATTTAAGGGTTTTGTTATTGGATTGATTATAATTTCATTTCATTTAGTTAATCAGTGTTGTTAGCCTATATTGGTTGGATATAACATGGATCTGTGTTGCTCCAACTCCACACATGTCCCTGACTGCATGCTATAGTCCCTGTGGGTACGCGATCTGTGTTGCCCGCATGATCTGATACACGCATGCGCATAAATACGTAGTAGAAAACATGACGGTTTCCCCACACTATTTGTACCACGCATGCGTTAAAGCACTGGACGGCCAGGCAGCACAATTGCCGGCATATTTTTGTAGGCTACATTTTATGTGATTCATTATGCAGTTCACGGCAGGTCTGTTTTATAAAGATATTTAAATGAAGTACTTATTGTCACTGATCCAAAACCGCATATCGACGTCCGTGTACTACGTCTTGGCGACATTGTTATTTTTGTGACATGTAGTGTGGGGATGTTGTGATGTTTTTAAACGTAGCTTACGCTATGCATTACGAGCTGTTTACGTGGTCGCCAATCCAACGTAATAAAGGAGTTGTTACATGAACATCCATCATTTTGGTTACATGTGGAATGAAGTCTGAGTTTTTCTGTCACTGCAAACCCTTCAGTTTCCTCCACACTCACACACAGTGTAAAACAGGATTATCATCGTCGCATACCGACAGCCCCTGTTGAAACATTTTGTCATGCTTTAGAGAGAAATGAATGTAACTAATCTTTTTTTATGTGACTTCCTAGGCTTTTTATTCAGTAGCGTAGTGTTTTGCGGTGGTGTTGTACAGCTGCTGGATCGGTAGAGGAGTGTTTGTTCCTTCAGGACTGTGTTAGCTGTGTGTTTCTGTTTCCCTCAGATGTACCGGAACACGCCACCAAGCTGCAGCGCCTGTCACAGATTCACATCAAAGAGCAGGTAACCCCCTCTTTCTCTTTCTCTTTCTCTTTCTCTTTCTCTGTCTGCCTCGTTTCTCTCTTGTAAGATTGTATCTGTTGAGCCAATGTTTGTCTCTTTTACAGGACCAAACTGAGGCTCAGTCCCTGGAAGTGAAGAAGCTTTTTGAGGAATACAACAAAATGGTACTTTTTCTCCTCTAATTTGTTTTATATCATTGAAATAAAAAAATACCATAAGACAAAGTATTAAACACAAAAACATTGTAAATTTCACATAATTACAAACTTCTTCTGGTACTCTCTTATCTCTTGTGGGATAAAAGTAGGGCTTCAACTAACCATTATGTTCATTGTCGATTATTTTCTCGATTAATCGATTAGTGGTTTGGTCTATAAAATGTCAGAAAATTGTGAAATTTGTCGATCAGTGTTTCCCCAAAGAACCAAGATGTCCTCACAAGTTTTTTGTCCACAACTCAAAGATTTTCAGTTTACTGTCACAGAGCAGAGAAGAAACTAGAACATATTCACATTTAAGAAGCTGCAATCAGAAAAATATTCCTTTTTTAAAATGTATACAGATTTTACATTTTCCCCTCATACTTTTGTCTGCATGGGTACGGAGTTGGCATTGAATTTCATTTGAAATGGTATTAAAAAGGTCTTTTAAAAGCCTTGAATTTAACCCTGAAAATTTTTAATGAAAGAAATGACTAGTTGTCGATTAATTTAGTAGTTGACAACTAATCAATTAATCTTTGCAGCTTTAGATAAAATAATTATAGCACATAAGTACTTAAATAATCAATCTAGCTTTTCTTTTCTTAAACTAATTTGTCTGATATTCTTCTAAGCTGCTGAAGTTTTGGATCCACCGGCCACATATGAGATAGAAATTAAACTATTAAACTTGCTGCTCAGTTTTTTTGTCTGCCGGGACAAAGCTCCACCCACTGACCCCTGACCTCTGATTGGCAGATGTTCCTGCTGTCCAAGCAGTTCACCCAGTGGGATGAGACCCTGAGGAAGCTGGAGGAGGCCAAGGGCATTCGGCCCGTGGAGTAGCTCCTGTCAACATACTGATGAGGATGGCGATGAAGGAGAAGAGGACTGCGCTGTGGTGGGAGCTTTAGATGAGACGCGTGTTCCACGTGTTGCTTGTTCTTCCACAATAAGTCGGAAGAAAAGTGAGACAAAAGGATCACAACATCTCACTTGCATGTTTAACTGCTTATCAATTTGCCAACATTGAGTTGAATCAGGTGATATAACATTGATACCTTAATTGCCGCACCACTCCATGATATCGTTGGTTCTCAACAATTCTCGAACCAATCTTATTTAATAAAATCGTCACTAAGAATGGAGTAAATGTAAAAATGTAAAGGAACTCGGTCTCATGTGACTGTCGTCTGGAGGAACTCACGCCTATCACGTGACGTGTGGTTCAGACAGCTCGGAGATGCTGCTGTTATTTATTTTCTGACAATAGAGCTTTTTATGTTTGCATATATCAACTCAACTTTCCAACACTGCCTCCCTACGGCAGGACAGTCACAAGACTTGTTGTTCTGCCCTTTACCCATTTTCTCTCTCTCTCTCTCTCTCTCTCTCTCTCTCTCTCTCTCTCTCTCTCTCTCTCTCTCTCTCTCTCTCTCTCTCTCTCTCTCTCTCTCTCTCTCACACTCACACATATCCTCTTCAAGGCTTTAGATTTTCTCTCTGGATGCCTTCTGAAAGGATTTGTAAAAACTTAAATTAGCTTAATTATTCTTTCCTATATTCTGGATTTAAAATGTTCCATCTGTCTCATGTCATACAGCATGACTGCAGTTAACACAATAAATATTACTTTTTTCTTTCACTTCTCTTGTGTGTGTGTGTGATGTTTGTCACCTATCTGTAAACTGTTATAAACTGCAGTCAGATGTAGGGCTCTCTGTATGTGTTAATGCACATAGCCTTGTGGTTTCCAACAGGTTCCTTTTTCACAGCAACAAAGTGGCCCTGAGCAACATCACTGAAGCCCCTTCTGTTTACTCACTAAGTCATTTTGGAAAGCATCAGAAAAGTGCAGGATTAGGGTGTGAGAATGTCAAAAATCGTCACCTTCCAAAAATAATGGCCTAAGTCATTTTTTCAGGTTTTTCAGAAAACACAAAAAACTAAATTGCCTAAGTCACACGCTTGACTTAGGCCATTATACTAAAGGTGTGGAATCACAAGACCTGTTCAACTGAGGATGTAGGCAATTTTACCAGAGGTGGCCAGCACCATGAGGAGATGATTTAGGCAAAAAAATATTTTTTGTCAAAAAATGACTTAGGCCATTATTTTAGGAAGGTGACGAAATGTAAGTTTTGGTCAGAGAAAAAGCATGTGAATATAATGCGCTTTAAGGCATTATGGTGTATTCTGTTATTTGACTTGTTTCCTTTGCTGTGAAATATTTAGACACTCTTACTGTAGCTGCATATTACACTGTGTCTACACAGGTGACGTTGCATTGGCAGCAGCTCTAGTCCTCCGTCTCTGTATACTGTGGTGGGAATTCTAATAATGTACATAGGCCAAGATCTGAAATAAAGCTTCAGTCAACAAGTCTTTTAAGTCTTTATTCTTTGTGCAAAGAAGGTTCAGTACATCACAGAAGAGTGAGATAATGAACAGAGGAACCAGAAGGTACTTATGTACTTCTGTTGCTGAGCAGAAAAGGCCTGGTTGTGACAGAACTGAAAGGACAAAGAAGGTTATGGGAAGAAGCTCTGTGGTTATAATAGAGCAAAAAAAAGCTTGATGTGTGAGAATATGTGAGAACATCCTGTGTTGACATTCTTTCTCAAACATTTGTATCAAAGTAGAAAATGCAGATGCTCCTGTGCTGTTAGACCCGGTTCTACATTAAGGAATGTATCGCCCCACTTCCTTTAATGGCCCCAGACTATCACATAAGGAAAATGCAGAAGAGAGCAAGACACACTGAGAGGGTTAATTGAGGGAATACTTGTAAGCCGGCGACATTGTAGAGCAACTCTTCATTTTCCCTTACGTACTTCACCACATCTTTTGCACTGATTCTGAAGGGGTTGTTAATGCAGAGTTTTTCACCAGTCATGTTGTACTAGAAACAAAAGAAAAGTGATTAAGTTAATTGTGACCTTAATGAGAGATAAATACAACGTGCAATGTTGTGTCATTTGAACATACAACACTCAGTAGATCATCTTGGCTATAAACTGTTGCTGCTCAAAACATCAACAGTAAGCTGGAAGGAAATTTGGAGATTTGAGGGTGCTGTTTAAAACCAACAATCGCATTGTCTACCACAGCGTCCATGTGTCCTGGTGTCATGCATAATGTCACTACTGACAACTTTTGTGTCAAAAGGTCAGAAGTATTCCTTTGAGACATTTTGGGAAATCTGCTTATTTGCTGAGGGATGTCTGTTAAATACAGTATGTAGCTAGAAAGAAGGAACAGTCATACAATATTAGAAGTTTGTATTGGTCCAGACTTTGGTGCCTTTTCTAATGAAGTAAATGGGGCGGGTGAAAAATATTTCCACAAAATAAAAGCACCTTACGTGACGTTGACGGATGTATTTTATTGAAATATACGCATTTGTTTTCCTTGGTATTAATAGATAATAGCTCTGTCCAGCTCTATCCAAGCCCCTGTTTGTTTCAAGATGGCTGCGACATCATATATTTTATTTATTGTTTGAAATGGTCTTTTCACCCCGACACCAAGTAGTATTAACAAAGAAACTGAAGCAAAATCGTTCTAAGTGTAATTTTTCTAACAGCTTCCTTACCCACTGCTTGAGAACTTTTGCAAATGTGCGCCATATCTTTCTTGCAAGCCAATGAAAGCAGACTGGGTTTTTCAAAGAGGGGTCATAGGCTATGTTTAGACGGAAACGATCTGAAGAGAAAACGCAAAAGTGGCGTTACGTTGTCACTTTTTATTCTGCGTTTAGACAAGAGTTTGGGGGGGGGGGAGATCTGCGTGCATATGGTGATGCAAAAGTGTGTGAAATGCGATGTAGTATGCACGCCAGGCGGCTAGGTGGCACTTCCACACAACACCACCAAGGCAGCGCTCCTGCGTAGAACCTTCATTCTACTTCTCTCATTAGTAGCGCTAATATATGTCAATGGCTAAACCAAAACAACAAAAGCTTGTCTGGAAAAGACGAGGAGGTGGAGTTGCATGTTTGTCTGATGATGACCGGCACAGTCGACCATGATAAGCCACAGCACAGCACCCACGGGAGCACTACCAATATCCTGTACAAACTGTACACAATTAATAGAACATAAAACAGTCTCAGAAATGAATTTAGTGGTGAAATAGCGGACAAAAAAAACAATCAATTCTAGAATCTCGCGGCTCGATTGCGGCTCATAGAGGTAGGTAGCTACATCCAGGTAGCGATGTGGCCCAGGCGGGGAAGGGAGGGAGGAAGCCGGTTCAGCCTGCTGGAGAAGCCGCTACAGCGTGTAGCGATGTGCCCCGGCCCCGGGCAAGATAAGGAGACAGGCACTGTAGCGGCTTCTCCAGCAGGCTGAACCAGCTTCCTCCCTCCCTTCATCCCTTCCCTTGCCTGGGAATGCCAAATCTCTAGATGAGCCGCAGCTGAGCCTCGCATGATTGAACCGCGCTTATAGTTAGAAAAGGTGTGGGGAAATGAGTGGTGAAATAGCAGACGGAAATTGTAAAAGGTTTCCCAATCTAGATTCTAGAATTGATTGCTTTTTTTGGTCTGCTATTTCACCACTAAATTCATTTCTGAGACTGTTTTATGTGAGAAATTAACTGTGTAGAGTTTGAATATGGACAGTTTTACAAAAATTGATGGCCAATTGCACATTTGCTCCGATATGTTGTCGGACTTGGAAGCTCCAGTCTTAGGTGACAGCCAGCTTGTGGTGGCCGGGATCGCTTGCTTACCGGCGGCCAGTGTCAGCTGGAAGTGGTTTCAGACCCTCCCACCAGCCGTTGGGCCACGCCTCCTCATTTAAATTGACACCTGTCACTTCTAAATGAAAAGCTTAATGTTAAATCGAAATGTAAAAGGTGAATCTTAAAATGTCAATGTCAAATGTAAAACGTAAAATTCAAAAGATAAAATGTCAAATTGAAAATTGAAAATTATAAAGGGGAAAGGCTAAAATAAAATGATTTCTTTTTTTCTATTTGAGATTTTAATTTAAGTATTTCCATTTAAACTTTTACATTTCACATTTCACATTTAATTATGGCATGATTTTTGAATGATTTTCAATTTGAGCTTTGTTTTCTCTTTGGACTTTCAATTTGAATTATGAATAAATATATCTTCCATACGTTGTAGCCTACTCTGGCTCAAATGAATGCCTACATATGGTCATCGAACTATAACAACCTTATCACATTGTCGAAATCACTTAAATATTGAGCCATTACATTGAAAATCTTTTAGATAACAGGAGCCTATAATTTCTGTAGCCTACTACCTGGACGCCTTTTTCTCGTCTCTCTCCATACCGCTGTCTTCAGACTTTTGCGTTTTTACCCTTTAGACGGGGACGTGACGGTGGAGCGCTTTTAAGATTTCCACTCTGGAGGGTGGTTTCACTTCTTTGCGTTTTTAAGCCCCAAAAACGCCGTTGCGGTATAAACGAAAGGCACATCCGATAAAATATTTTTTCGTTTTCACCCGCGAGCGTCATCATGTAAACAGGGCCTTAAAGAGACAGGCACTAAACTAGAGCATTTCAGACAGAGGGTGAATGCAGGTATATTCAGACAGACAATAAAAGAAAATAAAGTGTTTTTTGTAAACACATTTTCTAGTAGACACCTAAAATAGTATTAATCTGAAAATAAACATGACATGTCTCCTTTAATGAAAGACTGGAAGCAAGGTAAAACCACTAGCCTGGCTCTGTTGAAAGAAAGAAAAGAATCTGCCTCGCAACACCTCTGAAGCTTATTAATTCAAAGATATATTTCTTTCTTTTTAATCCGTTTGAAAACTGTGGCAACCTCACGGTGAGGACAAGACTCAAGGAAGTCGCAAGAGAACTCATAAAAACCAAAACTTGTCGTTTTTATACTTCAGTCCTTCCAAATAAGTGTATTTCCCAAAATGTCAAACTATTCATGTAAGCCTTGGTCTGAACTTAATAAAATGTGTCATGCTTTAATAAATTGGCAAGGCAGTATCAAAAATGATGATGGGCCACTTTTAATCAGCCACCTACCTGCAGTGCAAACCTCACTCCGTAACGCACATAGGTAGCAAGGTGTTCACAGTTGTTGAGGAAGACATTATACCACCCACACTTGGCTTTTCGTTTGTTGATGCGCGCGGTCATTTCTGCCTCAGTTCCTGCCTTGTACTCCTTTCCTTTCTTGTCCTTGTATCCATCGAGGTAATTGAACACCTCAGGCTCCTCAGTCATGTCCAGTGGAGAGAAAACACAGGAAGGCTTCTCGTCTATAACCAGGGAATAAATTATTAGATGTACAGTATGTAAACATTTACATGTATACTTATTTCTGTCTAAAAGCTCTTTTTTTGAACACAAGCCTAGGACTCTTCACTAGTGTGCTGCAAATGTGTTTTCCATGTTCAAACTTTAGTTTAGCATGTTAGCATCCTTGCATTTGCCAATTAGCACTAAACACATTTATTTATTTTTATTATAAATAATAATTATTAGATGTACAGCATGTAAACATTTACAATACGTACTTATTTCTGTCTAAAAGCTCTTTTTTTAAACACAAGCCTAGGACTCTTCACTAGTGTGCCTTTACCAGGCTCAGTGCTTTATTAAGCTAGATGCTAACAGCAGATGTGTTTTCCATGTTCAAACTTTAGTTTAGCATGTTAGCATCCTAGCATTTGCCAATTAGCACTAAACACAAAGTACAACAGAGGGGGATTATAATTCGCTTTGTAGGTATTTCATCATACACCCAAGTATTAGTCACATTAACATAATAATGACTCTTGCCACTTTTCCGCCTCTCTCCATGAAACATGTTATTTGTATCCAAAATAGAGTTGTGATTTTCCTGCTCTACCCTGAGACTTTCTTCAAAACCCATCCCAAAGGTTTCTGGATTATCAGAGGAAACAACACACATTCATGCTAAACTCATGCTCATCTTCCAACAGTGTTTCTCACTCTGCTGGAAGATGTTTTAGTGCATGATTGTTGACATAATTCCAAGTTGTGGAGGTAGCTGGTCTGAGCAAAGCATAACAAAATCACATTCAGCATATACTCCATGTACTGTATGGTAAAGATGATACTAGATGATATCAAACACCTGAGGTTTGTTGTATTGTTGCTCTCATTGTAAGATTGAATTGATTTACTGCCTTTAGAGTTTCTAAATATACGTACTTATGCGTTCAAATATGTTCTGCCCGTCTTTTTTACCAGGGAGTTGTCTGTCGCCCACATAGACAGCATAGTGCTGGTAGTAAATGCTTTTCCCAAAAACCGTCTTACACCTGGGTTTGAAAGAAATGATATCTCCAAACTGGAACTGTTAAAGAAAGAAATGGAAATGGAAGAAATTTATTTACTGATATGTTCTAGAGCACCACAATACGGCATAAATACAATACTGAAAGTTATTAACTTACTCCATTTATGTCGACTGTAATCACCAGCTGAAGGATCACAGCCACCAAGATCAGCTTCCTCATTGTTCCAGCAGTGAACGGCTGTGATGAACATTACAATGCTGTAAGGTTATCTGAAACTGATCGTTTACTAAACTCATTTGATTTTACAAGTAAAGACATTTTCTAAAAAATTCTAGAGAGTGGAATTTCATGCACCAAAGGTAGTTCATATTCTGGATAAGAATACATAAGCAGACACAATAGCTAAGTTTCCATCCACTTGTCAATCGAATTATCTAAAGTTCGGTAAAAAAAGTCATGCGAATAAAGCTGGTGAAAGTGTGTTTCCATCCAACGGCTTTAAAGCGAATAAATGCTGTTTTGCGATCAAATTGGTATATTGAATTGATTTTAGACATCTTAAGGTGTTTCCATTCATTTTCGCACTGAATCGCACAACATTCAAGCAAACATTAGCTATGTTTCCATCCACACGTTTTTATCCGAATTAAGTGATATCGAATGAAAAATGCCTTATGGAAACAGTAAAATTCAGTTGAATTTCATGAATATCGACTCAAAGGAAATACATTCGGTCTCATCGGATTTTATCTTGATCGATATACGGCTTATGCGTTAAATGCTGATGGAAACGTTATTTGCCGAATAAATAATGAATTGCGATTAACTTTTAGGTCATTTTATGTTTGCAACCCGCCACAAAACAAAGTTAAGTTTTAGTTCATTTCCGCCCAGTATTTCCGCACTGTTTGCACACAAGCGGGTTGTTGCTGGTGTGTCACCAGAAACCAACCCGCATGTGTGCAAACAGAGCGGAAATGAACTAAATCGTCTTCTTCTTTGTTTTGTGGCGGGTTGCAACCATAAAATGACCTAAAACTTAATTGCAATTCATTATTTATTCTGCAAATAACGTTTCCATCAGCATTTATCGCATAAGCCATATATCGATCAAGATAAAATCCGATGAGACCGAACGTATTTCCTTTGTGTTGATATTCATGAAATTCAATCGAATTTTACTGTTTCCATAAGGCATTTTTCATTCAATATCACTTAATTCGGATAAAAACGTGTGGATGGAAACATAGCTAATGACTAAAGAATAATGCTTCAACACCACAAAAACAACATTGACTCAAAATGTTTCCCACGGAATTTAAGTATTCAAGCAATGAGACTGAGTTTGAGGAAGGATAGATAGTAGAAAAGTAATAAAAAGAAAAGACAGAAAGCAGACAGCGGACAGATAAAATGATGACCTACCACGGAGGTGTTGAGGAGATGAAATAAGCAGTACAATCAAGCTTCTTGACACCCTGACACTAACACATACACACACAGACTGTTTCAGACTGTTAACCACGCGTGCTAATTATGGAACCAGAAAACAAAACCGAAAGGTGTTTTTGGTGGACATTTGAATATACGTAGCGTTGTATCCAAAACTGAACAATTGGAACATTTGCTAACGGACTCAAACCTTGACTACCTGTGTCTCACTGAAACTTGGCTAACTCTTACAACTCCTTTATCTGTATTTAATATCCCGGGTTATAAGGTGTACAGACGACACAGAAGTCAAGGGAAAGGCGGTGGGGTTTTAATTTATGTTAAGAAGAGCATTCTAAGCAAACAAATAGATATGAATGAAAACACCCTGGAGTGTGTGGGGGTTACTATTACATTGTCCCTCGAAATGTCTTTTGTTGTCTTTGCAGTTTATCGCCCACCTACTGCCACAAATGATTTTTTTAGCTGTTTATCTGCAACCCTTAAACAACATGAAAGAAAATAAGTTATACTTATGGGTGACTTCAACTTAAACTGGCTTGATAAATCACGCAGAAAAAAGCTTACGGATGTTGCAAAACCATTTAATATGGTACAAAAGATTTGGGAAAATCTCAGCCTGTTCTGTGTGTACTTAACTATCGACCTCCTAAATACAACAAGAACTTCATCGGAGATTTTTCTGAATTATTGTCTGAAATCATGCCGTAATATGACTAGATCTTAATTGTAGGAGATATTAATATTCATGTATGCTGCCCTACGAATCTGCTGGCTAAAGATTTTTTAAATCTTATTGATGCTTTTAACCTTACACAGTTTGTAAGTCGTCCGACACAGATCCATGGCCACACACTAGATCTTGTTTTGTCATGCAGTTTGCCTATTTTAAATATCGAAATATGCAAATGTGTTTTTTCTGACCACACACCGGTTTTATTTGACGTTTCCCTTCCCAGCATTAATACTGTTAATGCAATGTGCTCCGCCTTGTCAATGCAGGATAATTAAACCTGCCACTGCTGCCCAATTCTCCGAAACGTTTAACGATGTTATAGAGACTATATGGTCCTCCACGTGTCTAGGTGTAGATGAGCTGATTTCCTCTTTTTCACACACACACACACACACACAGAAGAAAGACCAAAAGCAGCTGGGGAAGTGATACACATTCACTTATTTCCACTTAGATGCACACTTGTCTTCCTGCAGCTCGCACACTTTTAAGCAAATTCATGCATGCTTGCGCACACAAACAATCACATATATACTATAATTTGGGGTGGCAGTAGTGGCCTAACACACACACACACATACACACATATATGCTCTTCATTTCTTTCAGATTTTCTCTCTGGATGCCTTCTACAATGATTTGTAAAAACTGAAATTAGCTTTATTATTCTTTCCTATATTCTGGAATTAAAATGTTCTATATGTCTCCTGTCAGCATGACTGCGGTTAATACAATAAATATTACTTTTTTCTTTTACTTTTCCTGTGTGTGATTACTATCACATATCTATAAACTGTTATAGATTTAGGGCTCTCTGTGTGTGTTAATGCACATAGCCTAGTGGTTTCCAACAGGTTCCTTTTTCACAGCAGCAGAGTGTCCCTGAGAAACCCACTGAAGCCACTCCTGCTCACTTACAAAAAGTCATTTTGAAAAATATCATAAAGGTACAGGACTAGGAAGTGAAAATGTCAAGTTTTGGTCAGAGAAAAAACATGTGAATATTGCTCAGGGCTGTATGACATATTCTCTTAATTAACTAGTTTCCTTTTGAGTTGAAACTCTTACTGTAGCTGTACGTTACACCGTGTCTCTAGAACTCCTTCTCTGAATACACAGGATGCATTCAGGCACAGTACTGAGAGTTGGTCACCGGCGTTTTGGTAGAGCTTAGAGCCCAACACAATCACTGAGTTCTGTGTGAAAATAACCTTTTTTAGACCGCTATAATAATTAATATAGGAGGGCATCTGTTCTGTCAGTCACTTGGACTGAAACCCCCTTGTGTGCTGTTAGACCCTGTTCTGCATTAAGTAATGCTTATGGGACAACTGATTAACCTTCCAGTTCTACCACCAACTCAGTATGGAAAGGCTGACCTCTTTCTAAGTTGTTTGATTTGACTCAGGATTGTCAAAAATAGTTTTGATATGCAAGCAATGCTTTACATTTATACTTAGACACTCTTACTGTAGCTGCATATTACACTGTGTCTACACAGGTGACGTTGCATTGGCAGCAGCTCTAGTCCTCCGTCTCTGTATACTGTGGTGGGAATTCTAATAATGTACATAGGCTGAGATCTGAAATAAAGCTTCAGTCAACAAAGTCTTTTAAGTCTTTATTCTTTGCGCAAAGAAGGTTCAGTACATCACAGAAGAGTGAGATAATGAACAGAGGAACCAGAAGGTACTTATGTACTTCTGTTGCTGAGCAGAAAAGGCCTGGTTGTGACAGAACTGAAAGGACAAAGAAGGTTATGGGAAGAAGCTCTGTGGTTATAATAGAGCAAAAAAAAGCTTGATGTGTGAGAATATGTGAGAACATCCTGTGTTGACATTCTTTCTCAAACATTTGTATCAAAGTAGAAAATGCAGATGCTCCTGTGCTGTTAGACCCAGTTCTACATTAAGGAATGTATCGCCCCACTTCCTTTAATGGCCCCTGACTATCACATAAGGAAAATGCAGAAGAGAGCAAGACACACTGACAGGGTTAATTGAGGGAATACTTGTAAGCCGGCGACATTGTTGAGCCACTCTTCATTTTCCCTTAAGAACTTCAGCACATCTTTTTTGTTGTGCCACCCTTTCTTTTCCCTTAAGAACTTCAGCACATCTTTTTTGTTGTGCCACCCTTCCTTTTCCCTTAAGAACTTCAGCACATCTTTTGCACGGATTCTGAAGGGGTTGTTAATGCAGCGTTTTTCACCAGTCATGTTGTACTAGAAACAAAAGAAAAGTGATTAAGTTAATTGTGACCTTAATGAGAAATAAATACAACGTGCAATGTTGTGTCATTTGAACATACAACACTCAGTAGATCATCTTGGCTATAAACTGTTGCTGCTCAAAACATCAACAGTAAGCTGAAAGGAAATTTGGAGATTTGAGGGTGCTGTTTAAAACCAACAATCGCATTGTCTACCACAGCGTCCATGTGTCCTGGTGTCATGCATAATGTCACTACTGACAACTTTTGTGTCAAAAGGTCAGAAGTATTCCTTTGAGACATTTTGGGAAATATGCTTATTTGCTGAGAGATGTCTGTTAAATACAGTATGTAGCTAGAAAGAAGGAACAGTCATACATTATTAGAAGTTTGTATTGGTCCAGACTTTGGTGCCTTTTCTAATTTAGTAAATGGGGTATGGAGTTTTATTCCTATCTTTATTCAAGAGCGCATTCTTTCAATTTGAGAGCATTTCTCACTGATATTACGTTCAGATTTTGTAATAATTTCCCTCAAAACCTTGCTCTCACATTTAAATAGTCACTGCTCGCGCTTGGATTTGCTTGTGCTCAAACTTTGTGCTTGGACTCAGATATGTTGTTGCTTAGACAGATTTTCTCCTCTCAGCTTTGGCCCTTCTCCTCACACTCAGCCTGATTCTGCGCACTTGCAAATCTTCTCCTCTAGGACAGAGGTGGCGAACCTGTGGCTCTTGAGCCGTATGCGGCTCTTTGCCTGCTCCTGTGAGGCTCTTACTGTGTGGCTGTGGGCTGTGTCATTGGTTGATTGTTGTTTTTAACTTTTCTGAAACATACAGTATTTCAGATAAGTAAAAAAAAAAGCACATTTGAATGCATCTGCCAATACTGCCAATACATTTACCAATTATTTTAAAATGGAAAATAATGCAGCAGAGTTTTGAGGACAGATTCTGCAACCTGAGGAAAAACAGCAGCCACAGATCACCTTCCTCGTTAACCCTTTCACTGCTGAATCCGATTGTTTGAAAGCCCCTTTAGTGACAAATGAGTGAGAGAGTTGCTTCAAGTGGCCACAATCGAGTTCAAGCAAGACCTGAAAAGGATTGTGGATAACAAAGACTGTCAGGTTTCCCACTGAGTCAATCTAAGTGAGAAAAAAAACTATGAAAACTGCTATGTATTATGACTGTCATTAGATCTGGAAGACACTGTTGCTGTTGTAGTGTGGACATGCATGTGTTGTGTGGCTTTTTGCTATGGTGCGGTTTTTTTTGTGGCTCTTTATACCTAACTGGTTGGCCACCCCTGCTCTAGGATCTCTCCTGCGCGCTCAGATTTTTTTGTGTTACAATCTTATCAAAATCCCCCAACCAATAGAATGCCAGGTGTAGTGTTGACCAATGAAATGATCCCTGCCCCGTTTGTTTTACGTTAGAACGTCTGTTGCGGACAACTGTAACCGAGTTTATTTACCCTTGTCGTCCATCGCTTTATTATTAGTATATGTCAACAATGTGCACAGAATGGTCGACGCTCTTTCACCTGCACCCATCAGGAAACGGGAGAAAGCTTTGAAGTGGGACATATCAAGTTACGTCTACAACTATGAGGGTGAGTAACATAAATTAAGCACATAGCATATGGCGCTAGCATATAGCCTAGCTTGATGTCCATAAACAAATAGATTTTCTTTAAAGTTTAACTAGATTGAACGACATATGACGAACAGTATGTGTGTATTTACAACTGGTATTTAATGACCCCACTTTGTATTTTTCCTCGTTTGGTTAACCATGTTCCTGGGGATTTGGCTAATTTCAGACATGCTAGCATATAGCCTAGCTTGATGTCCTCAAACAAATAGATTTTCTTAATAGTTTAGCTAGATTGAACGACATTTGACGAACATTATGTGTGTATTTAATGACCCCACTTTGTTTTTTCCCTCGTTTGGTTAACCTTGTTCCTGGGGATTTGGCTAATTTCATGTTAGAGTCAATAGTAAAACCTAAACTGTAATATAACTGAAAGAACACAAGAAACTGGATTGTTTGTGTCAGTTTTTGCATCAATGTTATGTGTTGTTCATCAGAATTTAGTCATTATTCCTTCATATAACATTAGTCTTAAAATAATTTATTTAAATCAGTCTGTATAAAACGTTGTAATGTTAAGTACAATTTCACCACTATAATAAAAAACAGATCTAGAAATGATGTCTTCTTATTTGCTCCTTAAATAGCGTTTATTTTTTTTTAATTAATGCAAAGCAAACTGAACAGAAAAAAACAAGTACTTTGTTTTACTTTCTTTTCTTCCAGTAAGGCCTGAAGGGCTCGACCACTGCATAGCAGCACAGTGTCTTATCACCAACCCATGAAAGCTACTGTACGGCTGACTACAGACTACAACCATCTGCTCCAGATCTACCTACTGTACAGCTGACTACAGACTACAACCATCTGCTCCAGATCTACCTACTGTACAGCTGACTACAGACTACAACCATCTGCTCCAGATCTACCTACTGTACAGCTGACTACAGACTACAACCATCTGCTCCAGATCTACCTACTGTACGGCTGACTACAGACTACAACCATCTGCTCCAGATCTACCTACTTTTTATAAAGGTTACAGAACAGGAAAAACCTATTTGCCTTGATCAGGGTTTTAATTTGTTGCAAATATGAACATGAATCTGTATCTTATTGCTCTGAAAAACTACAATGATTTAAGAAATATCAGTGATACTTATCAACATTTATTGAATTGATTGTATATGTTGGAAGACATTACAGGCACCTATTCATGCAAGCAGAGAATACAATAGTTTGTTCTCTATTTTATCACTTGGATTATGCAGGTGATGGTGCAGAAACAGGTGTGAAGTCCTTGTAGATCTCTGGCACCTTGAGGACACACAGATCCAGCAACTCTCCACTGTTGTCTTTGTATAGTGTGCTCCTATTTAAGACACATTCATAGACATCAACATAATATATTAGGTGTACATAGCTTTCTTTAACATCATTACTATCTTACCTTACCTTCTCTGCTTTGGTTTTGTGGACATCACAGTAATCTTCTCTCCCGGGCCTGGTTGTGCACCCTGTGAATTTAAGCAAGATGAAGAAATGATAAGTGTATGTAACATGATGTGTGTGTAGTTGTAGTATTTTAATTACAATTACATTATTATCTGACTTGCCAACGTTCTTGGTTTGTGCCACTGCTACCTGCCCTCTGCACACAGGTGAGTACAGTATTAAGTATTAAACTCTTCTTCAATCTATCTTGTGATAGGTAATAGAAAAAGAATGGTGAATCCGCTAAGTAAGAAAAAGAAGCACTTAACTGCCAACTTAGCAAATTTAGCATCCATTCCTCGTCAGCCACAGCCTGTCCCAAAAAACGAGACAGATAATTATTTTAACACACTAACATTAGCCTTACTAAACGTCAGGTCTTTGGCGGGTAAATCATTTTTAATCAATGATTTTATTATTAAGCACAATCTTGATTTTATGTTTTTAACTGAAACCTGGTTAGACCATAATAACAGTGATGCTGTTCTCATTGAGTCAGCTCCCCCTAACTTCAGTTTTATGAGTGAGAATAGAGCGAATAAGAAAGGAGGTGGAGTCGCCATTTTGTTTAATGACTCGTTCCAATGTACTCAAATAGCTTATGGAAACTGCTTCTTTTGAATATGTGGCTCTTCAGCTAAGGTCCCCCTCTCGACCTATATTTCTAATTATCTACAGGCCACCTAAATACTGTGCATCCTTCTTTGACGACTTTACTGAACTGCTGTCTATAATCTGTATTAACTTTGACTGTGTAGTTATTGCTGGTGATTTCAACATTCATGTTGCCAACCCCCAGGATAGAGGGACAAAAGAACTGTGTTGTATTTTTGAGAACTATAGACTAACTCAGCATGTGATGGAGCTCACACACAACAAGGGGCACACTCTGGACTTGATTATCTCGAAGGGTTTGAACATTTCCAAGGTAGTGGTGACTGATGCTGCTCTCTCTGATCATTCCTGTGTTTTCTTTAATGGCACTATCTCTGTGTTGTCACAGTGTCCAGGCAAAACAAATTCCAATATGACCCAATTTCATATGATTAACCGTAAAAACCTGGAGGACATTATACAACATCTGAAAACCTCCTCCTGCTGCCTTGATATTCTACCAACGGGCCTTTTCAAAAATGTTTCGAATTGTTTGGCTACAGATCTTCTACAGATTGTAAACACGTCTCTTCTCTCAGGTATCTTCCCACAGGCCCTGAAAACTGCAGTCATTAAGCCACTCTTAAAAAACAACAAGCTAGACACGTCACTAATGAGCAAGTATAGGCCGATATCAAACCTTCCATTTTTAAGTAAAATCATTGAAAAAACGGTTTCTCAACAACTGAACCTTTTCTTGTCACTAAACAACAGTTTTGATGCCTTCCAGTCGGGTTTCCGACAACACCACAGCACTGAGACAGCTCTTGTTAAAGTCTTTAATGACATCCACTTAAACACAGATAGTGGCAAAATTTCAGTCTTAGTATTACTCGATCTCAGTGCTGCATTTGATACGGTCGATCGTGACATATTACTAGACCGATTGGAAAACTGGGTTGGCATTTCTGGCTCAGTACTAAACTGGTTTGAGTCTTATTTAAAGAATAGGGACTACTTTGTGTCTATAGGGAATTATACATCTGAGCATACAAATATGACGTGCGGAGTTCCCCAAGGCTCAGTTCTAGGGCCTCTCCTGTTTAACATCTACATGCTTCCACTGGCTCAAATGCGGATGACAAACAAATTTATATAACCTTATCGCCAGGGGACTATAGTCCAATACAACAACTGACTAAGTGCATTGAACAAATTAACGACTGGATGTGCCAGAATTTTCTTAAATTAAATGACGAAAAAACTGAGGTGGTTGTTTTTGGAGCAAAAGAGGAACGATTAAAAGTCAGCACTCAGCTTCAAACGACAATGTTAAAACCAACAGACAAAGCCAGAAATCTTGGTGTAGTCATGGACTCAGACCTGAATTTTAACAGCCACATTAAGACAATTACAAAGTCAGCCTATTACCACCTTAAAATATATCAAGGGTTAAAGGACTTATGTTTCAGCAGGATTTGGAAAAACTTGTCCATGCTTTTATCTTCAGTAGACTTGACTACTGTAACGGTGTCTTTACAGGTCTCCCTAAAAAAATCAATCAGACAGCTGCAGCTGATTCAGAACACTGCTGCTCGAGTCCTCACTAAGACCAAGAAAGTGGATCACATAACTCCAGTACTGAAGTCTCTACACTGGCTTCCAGTGCCTCAAAGAATTGATTTCAAAATACTTTTGCTGGTTTATAAATCACTAAACGGTTTAGGGCCAAAATACATTTCTGATCTGCTGCTACACTATGACCCACCCAGACCTCTCAGGTTGTCTGGGACAGGTCTACTTGTCCCCAGAGTCAGCAGCATTCAGTTTTTACACTCCACATATCTGGAACAAACTCCCAGAAAACTGCAGGTCCGCAGCAACTCTCAGTTCTTTTAAATCAAAGCTAAAGACCTATCTTTTTGATATTGCCTTTCTTTAAATAACTGTTCATTTGTTATACTGAAGTTGCATTGATGACACTGTATGACATTCTATAACTGCTCTTTAATGTTTAATTTCTTATACTGCACTGTAACTTTTATTCACGTATTTTATCTCTCAGTTCTTTAATTTCTTATGCTGCACTGTCAATTTTATTCTTGTCTTTTATCTAGTGGTATTTTTGAACAGATAACGGACATATTTCTGAGAATTTCTCCAACGCGGGTGTGACATAGATTAGAACTCAAAAAACACGGGTGTGACAATAGATTATCCATACAAGGACCACGTCTGTGAACTGGTCAGATTTAGTCTGTGAACTAGGTCAATAAGAAAGACAACGTCTGTGAACTTGTCAGATATTTCTGTGAACTTATCAAGAAATCTGAGATCTTGTAATGGGTAACGAAAACACCAAGTCACCTGAGCCAAAAGGACCTGTGGTTGGAGAAAATTTTTTTATTTATTTTTTATTTATTTTTTATTCATTTTTACCTGCACTTTGATGTTTTAATTTGCTTTGTTTTTTTTATCGTTTTCTAACTGCTCTTTAATGTTTTATGTAAAGCACTTTGAATTGCCCTGTTGCTGAAATGTGCTATACAAATAAAGCTGCCTTGCCTTACCTTGTCTTACAGGGGGAACCAATGGGATTATGTCGATTAATGTACTGACTGGAACAACACAGTAGTGTGGTTGTACAACATTGGTCCATGCACACGGTGCAGCTGTGATGCAGCTCAACAGGGGTACTTCAGCCCCACCTGGAGGAAAAGAAGCTGAAACACAATACTTGTTCTTTCTGTTCAGTTTGCTTTGTATTGATTTCATTAGGGTAAAAATAAACAACTGCTATTTTAAATAGTGTTTTATTATAGTAGTGGAATTGTACTTACAACTTTCTATACAGACTGATATGAATTTTATTATTTTTATACTAATGTTATAAGAATTTAGAACAATATCTGAAAAACATACAACAGTGATGTAAAAACTGATACAAACAATCCAGTTTCTTTTGTTTTTCAGTTATATTACAGTTTAGGTTTTCCTATTGCCTCTAACATGTCTGAAATTAGCCAAATCCCCAGGAACATGTTTAACAAAACAAGGAAAAATACAAAGTGGGGTCATTAAATACCAGTTGTAAATACACACATACTGTTCGTCATATGTCGTTCAATCTAGTTAAACTATAAAGAAAATCTATTTGTTTATGGACATCAAGCTAGGCTATATGCTAGCGCCATATGCTATGTGCTACATTTATGTTACTCACCCTCATAGTTGTGGACGTAACTTGATATGTCCCACTTCAAAGCTTTCTCCCGTTTCCTGATGGGTGCAGGTGAAAGAGCGTCGACCATTCTGTGCACATTGTTGACATATACTAATAATAAAGCGATGGACGACGGGTAAATAAACTCGGTTGCAGTTGTCCGCAACAGACCTTCTAACGTAAAACAAACGGGGCAGGGATCATTTCATTGGTCAACACTACACCTCGCATTCTATTGGTTGGGGGATTTTAATAAGATTGTAACACAAAAAAATCTGAGCGCGCAGGAGAGATCCGAGAGGAGAAGATTTGCAAGTGCGCAGAATCAGGCTGAGTGTGAGGAGAAGGGCCAAAGCTGAGAGGAGAAAATCTGTCTAAGCAACAACATATCTGAGTCCAAGCACAAAGTTTGAGCACAAGCAGAGCAAATCCAAGCGCGGACAGTGACTATTTAAGTGTGAGAGCAAGGTTTTGAGGGAAATCATTACAAAATCTGAACGTAATATCAGTGAGAAATGCTCTCAAATTGAAAGAAAAATATTTCCACAAAATAAAAGCACATTGCGTGACCTTGACTGATGTTTTTTATTTAAATATACACGTTTGTTTTCCTTGGTATTAATAGATAATAGCTCTGTCCAGCTCCATCCAAGCCCCTGTTTGTTTCAACATGGCTGCGACATCATATATTTCATCAGAATCAGAATCAGAAAGGGCTTTATTGCCAAGTACGTTGCACATACGAGGAATTTGTCATGGTGTTGTTGGAGCATGTCACACATACAAATATAAGAAGGATAAAAAGATATAAACAATATAAGTATAAACATATACACACAGTACGTATTAATAACGATAAAATAAATTTAAATAAATAGTAAAATAAGTTAAACAGTAGTGAAAAGGGACACTACAGCAGAGTAGGTACAGTGGCATGAGAAGCCAGAGGTGGGGTGTGGAGAGAGTCAGGGTGGGTTCCGGGCCTTGTTGATAATACTAGTGGTGGAGGGGAAAAAACTGTTTATGTGGCGTGAGGTTTTGGTCCTGATGGACCTCATCCTCCTGCCAGAGGGGAGTGGCTCAAAGAGCTTGTGTCCGGGGTGGGAGGGGTCAGCCACAATCTTTCCAGCACGCTTCAGAGTCCTGGTGGCGTATAGGTCCTGGAGCGGCGGCAGATTGCAGCCAATCACCTTCTCAGCAGACCGAATGACACGCTGCAGCCTGCCCTTGTCCTTGGCAGTGGCAGCAGCGTACTAGATGGTGATGGAGGATGTGAGGATGGACTCAATGATGGCTGTGTAGAAGTGCACCATCATTGTCTTTGGCAGGTTGAATTTCTTCAGCTGCCGCAGGAAGTACATCCTCTGTTGTGCTTTCTTGACGAGGGAGCTGATGTTCAGCTCCCACTTGAGGTCCTGGGAGATGGTAGTTCCCAGGAAGCCGAAAGACTCCACAGTGTCAATTGTGGAGCCACAGAGGGTGATGGGGGCAGGTGAGGCTGGGTTCTTTCTGAAGTCCACAACCATCTTCACTGTCTTTAGAGCATTGAGCTCTAGGTTGTTTTGCTTGCACCAGGTCACCAGGTGGTCAGCCTCCCACCTGTAGGCGGACTCGTCTCCATCAGAGATGAGTCCGATGAGGGAGGTGTCGTCCGCAAACCTTTAAAGTGCCGATATTATGAAAAAATCACTTTTTCTGGGATTTGGGGTGTTATGTTGTGTCTCTGGTGCTTCCACACACATACAAACTTTGAAAAAAATCCATCCATGCTGTTTAGAGTGAGATACAGTTTCTGAATGTGTCCGCCCTTCAGTCTCTGGGTGAGCTGTTCAAAATCGGCACGGCTTGTGACGTCACAAGCCGACACGAGCAGGCTAACCGCAACCATTAGCTCATAGTGTTAGCGTTAGCATGCTAACGCCAATGCTAATGCTGGATGGTGTCAGTACTGTCCTTTTGTCTTTCAAATCGACAGTTCGTTGGCTAGGTGTCGGTCATTGAAGGAGTGGAGGGTTTTAGGCTTGTAGTTGGTGATCTGCCTAAGTCCTTTCCAGACAGTCGCAGAGTCATTAGCTGAGAACTGGCGTTGGAGCTTCTCAGAGTACCGATGTTTAGCCTCCTTCACTGCCTTGCTAAATTTGTACTTTGACTCTTTAAATCTGTCTTTGTCCCCACTCCTGAACGAGTCTTCCTTAGCCAGCCTTAACCTTCTGAGTTTGGCTGTGAACCAGGGTTTGTCATTGTTGTACCTCACCCTGGTGCTTGATGGAACACAGCAGTCCTCACAGAAGCTGATGTATGACGTCACAGCCTCTGTGTACTCATCCAGACTGTTGGTAGCAGTCCTGAACACATCCCAGTCAGTACAATCCAAACACGACTGGAGATCCTCCACAGCTACACTGGTCCACTTCCTTGATGTCCTCGCTACAGGTTTGCAGGGCTTTAGTTTCTGCCTGTAGGCGGGGATCAGGTGGACCATGACGTGGTCAGAGTGACCCAGTGCAGCACGGGGGACGGCGTGATAAGCATCCCTGACTGTGGTGTAACAGTGATCCAGAATGTTCTCCTCTCTGGTCGGGCATTTAATATGTTGTCTATATTTAGGGAGTTCATGAGTGAGGTTCCCTTTATTAAAGTCACCAAGGACAATAACTAGGGAGTCCAGGTTGGTCCGCTCCACACACAGTATCTGGTCGGCAAGCATGTGCTGCGCGTCCTGCACGTTGGCCTGCGGTGAGATGTAAACACCGACCAGAATGAATGAATGGAACTCACGGGGTGAATAAAAAGGCTTACAGTTTATGATGAAATACTCCAGGTCAGGAGAACAATGCTGCTGGATCACTGTCACGTCGTTGCACCAACCGCTGTTGATGTAGAAACAGATTCCTCCACCTTTAGTTTTGCCGGAGAGGTCCGTGTCTCTGTCCGCTCTGAAAAGCTGGAAGCCTGCCAGCTGCAGTGCAGAGTCCGGTATTATTCCACAGAGCCACGTCTCCGTGAAGCACAAAACAGCAGATGAAGAAAAGTCCCTGTTTCCCCCCAACAGCAGTTGTAATTCCTCCACTTTGTTGGGCACAGAGCGCACGTTAGAGAGGAATATTCCAGGTAACGGTGTGCGTGATCCTCGCTGGCGGAGACGCACCAGCGCACCGGCCCGTTTCCCTCTCCTCCGGCGTTTCGCTGCGTGAGCAAAGTTGAGCGCACCTTTGACCAGAATGTTCAAAATTTCCAGTGAAGGGAGAAGAAAAGTGGGAAATAAGTCTGATGGTGTTGTTGCCCTGAAGTTCACGAGCTCTTCACTTGTGAATGAGATACGGGTACCATCGCAAGAAACAAAGTTAAAACACAAAACAAAACAAAACAGAGCGCTCCAACACACCGTGTCGCCATTTTGCGGCGCCATCTTGGTAAATATATATTCATATATTGTTTGAAATGGTCTTTTCACTTCGACACCAAGTAGTATTAACAAAGAAACTGAAGCAGAACCGTTCTAAGCGTAATTTTTCTAACAGCTTCCTTACCCACTGCTTGAGAACTTTTGCAAATGTGCGCCATATCTTTCTCGCAAGCCAATCAAAGCAGACTGGGTTTTTTCAAAGAGAGGTCTTAAAGAGACAGGCACTAAAACAGCGTTTCAGACAGAGGGGGAATGCAGGTATATTCAGACGGACAATAAAAGAAAATAAAGTGTTTTTCGAACATTAAAGTATGTAAACATGTTCTAGTAGACACCTAAAATAGTATTAACCTGAAAATAAACATGACATGTCTCCTTTAATGAAAGACTGGAAGCAAGGGAAAACCACTATCCTGGCTCTGTTGAAAGAAAGAAAAGAATCTGCCTCGCAACACCTCTGAAGCTTATTAATTCAAAGATATATTTCTTTCTTTTAATCCCTTTGAAAACTGTGGCAACCTCAGAACAGAACTCCTTACGAAAACCAAAACTTGTTGTTTTTATACTTCAGTCCTTCCAAATAAGTGTATTTCCCAAAATGTCAAACTATTCATGTAAGCCTTGGTCTGAACTTAATAAAATGTGTCATGCTTTAATAAATTGGCAAGGCAGTATCAAAAATGGTGATGGGCCACTTTTAATCAGCCACCTACCTGCAGTGCAAACCTCACTCCGTAACGCACATAGGTAGCAAGGTGTTCACAGTTGTTGGCCAAGAAATTATACGGCCAACAGTTGGCTTTTCGTTTGTTGATGCGCGCGGTCATTTCTTCCTCAGTTCCTGCCTTGTACTCCTTTCCTTTCTTGTCCTTGTATCCATCGAGGTAATTGAACACCTCAGGCTCCTTAGTCATGTCCAGTGTAGAGAAAACACAGGAAGGCTTCTCGTCTATAACCAGGGAATAAATTATTAGATGTACAGTATGTAAACATTTACAATACGTACTTATTTCTGTCTAAAAGCTCTTTTTTTGAACACAAGCCTAGGACTCTTCACTAGTGTGCCTTTACCAGGCTCAGTGCTTTATTAAGCTAGATGCTAACAGCAGATGTGTTTTCCATGTTCAAACTTTAGTTTAGCATGTTAGCATTCTAGCATTTGCCAATTAGCACTAAACACAAAGTACAACAGAGGGGGATTATAATTTGCTTTGCAGGTATTTCATCATACACCCAAGTATTAGTCACATTAACATAATAATGACTCTTGCCACTTTTCCGCCTCTCTCCATGAAACATGTTATTTGTATCCAAAATAGAGTTGTGATTTTCCTGCTCTACCCTGAGACTTTCTTCAAAACCCATCCCAAAGGTTTCTGGATTATCAGAGGAAACAACACACATTCATGCTAAACTCATGCTCATCTTCCAACAGTGTTTCTCACTCTGCTGGAAGATGTTTTAGTGCATGATTGTTGACATAATTCCAAGTTGTGGAGGTAGCTGGTCTGAGCAAAGCATAACAAAATCACATTCAGCATATACTCCATGTACTGTATGGTAAAGATGATACTAGATGATATCAAACACCTGAGGTTTGTTGTATTGTTGCTCTCTCTTGTCAGAGTGAATTGGCTTACTGCCTTTAGAGTTTCTAAATATACGTACTTATGCGTTCAAATATGTTCTGCCCGTCTTTTTTACCAGGGAGTTGTCTGTCGCCCACATAGACAGCATAGTGCTGGTAGTAAATGCTTTTCCCCAAAACCGTCTTACAACTGGGTTTGAAAGAAATGATATCTCCAAACTGGAACTGTTAAAGAAAGAAATGGAAATGGAAGAAATTAATTTCCTGATACGTTCTAGAGCACCACAATACGGCATAAATACAATACTGAAAGTTATTAACTTACTCCATTTATGTCGACTGTAATCACCAGCTGAAGGATCACAGCCACCAAGATCAGCTTCCTCATTGTTCCAGCAGTGAACGGCTGTGATGAACATTACAATACTGTAAGGTTATCTGAAACTGATCGTTTACTAAACTCATTTGATTTTACAAGTAAAGACATTTTCTAAAAATTTCTAGAGAGTGGAATTTCATGCACCAAGGGTAGTTCATATTGTAGATAAGAATACATAAGCAGACACAATGACTAAAGAATAATGCTTCAACGCCACAAAAACAACATTGACTCAAAATGTTTCCCACGGAATTTAAGTATTCAAGCAATGAGACTGAGTTCAATGAAGGACAGAAAGTAGAAAAGTAATAAAAAGAAAAGATAGAAAGCAGACAGCGGACAGATGAGATGATGACCTACCACGGAGGTGTTGAGGAGATGAAGTAAGCAGTACAATCAAGCTTCTTGACACCCTGAAACTAACACACACACACACACACAGAAGAAAGACCAAAAGCAGCTGTTGGGGAAGTGATACACATTCACTTATTTCCACTTAGATGCACACTTGTCTTCCTGCAGCTCGCACACTTTTAAGCAGATTCATGCATGCTTGCGCACACAAACAATCACATATATACTATAATTTGGGGTGGCAGTAGTGGCCTAACACACACACACACACGTATGCTCTTCAAGGCTTTCAGATTTTCTCTCTGGATGCCTTCTACAATGATTTGTAAAAACTGAAATTAGCTTTATTACTCTTTCCTATATTCTGGATTTAAAATGTTCTATATGTCTCCTGTCAGCATGACTGCGGTTAATACAGTAAATATTACTTTTTTCTTTTACTTTTTCTGTGTGTGATTACTATCACATATCTGTAAACTGTTATAGATTTAGGGCTCTCTGTGTGTGTTAATGCAAATAGCCTAGTGGTTTCCAACAGGTTCCTTTTTCACAGTAGCAGAGTGTCCCTGAGAAACCCACTGAAGCCACTCCTGCTCACTTACAAAAAGTCATTTTGAAAAATATCATAAAGGTACAGGACTAGGAAGTGAAAATGTCAAGTTTTAGTCAGAGAAAAAAACGTGAATATTGCTCAGGGCTGTATGACATATTCTCTTAATTAACTAGTTTCCTTTTGAGTTGAAACTCTTACTGTAGCTGTACGTTACACCGTGTCTCTAGAACTCCTTCTCTGAATACACAGGATGCATTCAGGCACAGTATTGAGAGTTGGTCACCGGCGTTTTGGTAGAGCTTAGAGCCCAACACAATCACTGAGTTCTGTGTGAAAATAGCCTTTTTTTAGACCGCTGTAATAATTAATATAGGAGGGCATCTGTTCTGTCAGTCACTTGGACTGAAACCCCCTTGTGTGCTGTTAGACCCTGTTCTGCATTAAGTAATGCTTATGGGACAACTGATTAACCTTCCAGTTCTACCACCAACTCAGTATGGAAAGGCTGACCTCTTTCTAAGTTGTTTGATTTGACTCAGGATTGTCAAAAATAGTTTTGATATGCAAGCAATGCTTTACATTTATACTTAGACACTCTTACTGTAGCTGCATATTACACTGTGTCTACACAGGTGACGTTGCATTGGCAGCAGCTCTAGTCCTCCGTCTCTGTATACTGTGGTGGGAAGTCTAATAATGTACATAGGCTGAGATCTGAAATAAAGCTTCAGTCAACAAAGTCTTTTAAGTCTTTATTATTTGCGCAAAGAAGGTTCAGTACATCACAGAAGAGTGAGATAATGAACAGAGGAACCAGAAGGTACTTATGTACTTCTGTTGCTGAGCAGAAAAGGCCTGGTTGTGACAGAACTGAAAGGACAAAGAAGGTTATGGGAAGAAGCTCTGTGGTTATAATAGAGCAAAAATTAATTAAGGAATGTATCGCCCCACTTCCTTTAATGGCCCCAGACTATCACATAAGGAAAATGCAGAAGAGAGCAAGACACACTGAGAGGGTTAATTGAGGGAATACTTGTAAGCCGGCGACATTGTAGAGCAACTCTTCATTTTCCCTTACGTACTTCACCACATCTTTTGCACTGATTCTGAAGGGGTTGTTAATGCAGAGTTTTTCACCAGTCATGTTGTACTAGAAACAAAAGAAAAGTGATTAAGTTAATTGTGACCTTAATGAGAGATAAATACAACGTGCAATGTTGTGTCATTTGAACATACAACATTCAGTAGATCATCTTGGCTATAAACTGTTGCTGCTCAAAACATCAACAGTAAGCTGGAAGGAAATTTGGAGATTTGAGGGTGCTGTTTAAAACCAACAATCGCATTGTCTACCACAGCGTCCATGTGTCCTGGTGTCATGCATAATGTCACTACTGACAACTTTTGTGTCAAAAGGTCAGAAGTATTCCTTTGAGACATTTTGGGAAATATGCTTATTTGCTGAGAGATGTCTGTTAAATACAGTATGTAGCTAGAAAGAAGGAACAGTCATACATTATTAGAAGTTTGTATTGGTCCAGACTTTGGTGCCTTTTCTAATGAAGTAAATGGGGCGGGTGAAAAATATTTCCACAAAATAAAAGCACATTACGTGACGTTGACTGATGTTTTTTATTTAAATATATGCGTTTGTTTTCCTTGGTATTAATAGATAATAGCTCTGTCCAGCTCTATCCAAGCCCCTGTTTGTTTCAAGATGGCTGCGACATCATATATTTTATTTATTGTTTGAAATGGTCTTTTCACCCCGACACCAAGTAGTACTAACAAAGAAACTGAAGCAAAACCGTTGTTAAGTGTAATTTTTCTAACAGCTTCCTTGCCCCGCGTACCCACTGCTTGAGAACTTTTGCAAATGTGCGCCATATCTTTCTCGCAAGCCAATCAAAGCAGACTGGGTTTTTCAAAGAGGGGTCATAGGCTATGTTTAGACGGAAACGATCTGAAGAGAAAACGCAAAAGTGGCGTTGCGTTCTCACTTTTTATTCCGTGTTTAGACGAGAGTTTTGGGGGGGAGATCTGCGTGCATATGGTGACGCAAAAGTGTGTGAAATTTGATGTAGTATGCACACCAGGCGGCTAGGTGGCACTGCCACACAACACCACCAAGGCCGCGCGCCTGCGTAGAACCTTCCTTCTACTTCTCTTATTAGTAGCGCTAAAACAAAACAACAAAAGCTTGTCTGGAAAAGACGAGGAGGTGGAGTTGCATGTTTGTCTGATGATGACCGGCACAGTCGACTGTGATAAGCCACAGCACAGCACCCACGGGAGCACTACCAATATCCTGAGCCTCGCAGCCCTTCAGCCGCTGCTTGAGAACGAGAGGCAGCGGGCAGAGGAGGCTGAAGCAGACCCTCCTCTGCCCGCTGGCCGCTGCTTCTCGCTCTCTCTCTTTCTCTCTCTCTCTCTCTCTCTCTCTCTCTCTTCATCCGTAACGTTGTTATGGAGGATATATTTATTCATAATTCAAACTGAAAGTCCAAAGAGAAAACGAAGCAAAATCAAATTAAAAATAGTATTATTTTACTACGCTACTAGGGAAAATCATGCCATAATTAAATGTGAAATGTAAAAGCTTAAATGGAAATACTTAAATTAAAATCTCAAATAGAAAAAAAGAAATCATTTTATTTTAGCCTTTCCATCGAGGTAATTGAACACCTCAGGCTCCTTAGTCATGTTCAGTGTAGAGAAAACACAGGAAGGCTTCTCGTCTATAACCAGGGAATAAATTATTAGATGTACAGTATGTAAACATTTACAATACGTACTTATTTCTGTCTAAAAGCTCTTTTTTTGAACACAAGCCTAGGACTCTTCACTAGTGTGCCTTTACCAGGCTCAGTGCTTTATTAAGCTAGATGCTAACAGCAGATGTGTTTTCCATGTTCAAACTTTAGTTTAGCATGTTAGCATCCTAGCATTTGCCAATTAGCACTAAACACAAAGTACAACAGAGGGGGATTATAATTCGCTTTGTAGGTATTTCATCATACACCCAAGTATTAGTCACATTAACATAATAATGACTCTTGCCACTTTTCCGCCTCTCTCCATGAAACATGTTATTTGTATCCAAAATAGAGTTGTGATTTTCCTGCTCTACCCTGAGACTTTCTTCAAAACCCATCCCAAAGGTTTCTGGATTATCAGAGGAAACAACACACATTCATGCTAAACTCACGCTCATCTTCCAACAGTGTTTCTCACTCTGCTGGAAGATGTTTTAGTGCATGATTGTTGACATAATTCCAAGTTGTGGAGGTAGCTGGTCTGAGCAAAGCATAACAAAATCACATTCAGCATATACTCCATGTACTGTATGGTAAAGATGATGCTAGATGATATCAAACACCTGAGGTTTGTTGTATTGTTGCTCTCTCTTGTCAGAGTGAATTGGCTTACTGCCTTTAGAGTTTCTAAATATACGTACTTATGCGTTCAAATATATCCTGCCCGTCTTTTTTACCAGGGAGTTGTCTGTCGCCCACATAGACAGCATAGTGCTGGTAGTAAATGCTTTTCCCCAAAACCATCTTACAACTGGGTTTGAAAGAAATGATAAATGTATTATGCTCAACTCAGAAAAAAAAAAGAGCTACTCGGTCAGCCACTAGAGGAGAGTGCAATATTCCCAATCGCAAAACTTCATTTGGCAAATCATCCTTTTCTTTTGTGGCCATAACTCAGTGGAATACTCTCCCCACAGACCTTATTACATGTACAAATCCTCAAACCTTTTCGAGTTTGACAAAAGCATGGTTACTGTCACAACAAAATTGTATACATTTATGAAGTGTGTGTGTGTGTGTGTGTGTGTGTGTGTGTGTGTGAGGGGAGAGGTAAGAATTTTGATTGCATAGCTTTGTTGGTGTGGGGTGGGGGGGTTGGTTTTAGAAAGGGGGAACAATTGAGCACATGATAGTTTTAATTGTATATTAGGTGTGACTGTGGTTGTAAAATTGTATATTTTAATGTTTTGTATTTCACTTGCATGGAATTTTTATTGTGTTACTGACCTGCCAAGGGACTACGGGCGGAAAATAGCACTTGTGCTACAACCTGGCACAATGCATCTCTCCTTGTTCTTATACAAGGTTAATGATAACTTGTGCATTGTCCCTGTTTAAATAAAATTAATCAAAAGAAGAAAGACCAAAAGCAGCTGTTGGGGAAGTGATACACATTCACTTATTTCCACTTAGATGCACACTTGTCTTCCTGCAGGTCGCACACTTTTAAGCAGATTCATGCATGCTTGCGCACACAAACAATCACATATATACTATAATTTGGGGTGGCAGTAGTTGCCTAACACACACACACACACACACACACACACACACACACACACAAACACACACACACACACAGTATTACATACATACTCTCAGTATTGAGAGTTGGTCACAGGCGTATTTGTAGAGCTTAGAGCCCAACACAATCACTGAGTTCTGTGTGAAAATAACCTTTTTTAGACAGCTTTTTTTAGACCGCTGTAATAATTAATATAGGAGGGCATCTGTTCTGTCAGTCACTCGGACTGAAAACCCCTCGTGTGCTGTTAGACCCTGTTCTGCATTAAGTAATGCTTATGGGACAACTAATTAACCTTCCAGTTCTACCACCAACTCAGTATGGAAAGGCTGACCTCTTTCTAAGTTGTGCCATGTTTTTGATTTGACTCAGGATTGTCAAAATAGTTTTGATATGCAAGCAATGCTTATTTCTTAAGACTGTATAACCATTTTTTTTACACCAACATGAACAGTAAAACACCCACAGCACTTGCTCATTGTTTTTATTTCAAATAACACAACATGTCACATCAGGACAGAGCAGAAGAGAGCAAGAGAGGCTTAGAGGGCTGATTGATGGAGTACTTCTTAGCCGTTGGAACTGCTGGGCTTGTTGAGGCACGCTCTCATACTTCCCCTTACGTACTCCAGCATTTGTTTTGATTTGATTTTCAATAGGTCGTCTTTGTTAATGCAACCATTTTGACCAGTCATGTTGAACTGTAAACAATACAAAAGTGATTAAATTAATTGTGACCCTGCTGAGAGATATATACATTATCATCACAGAACATAAAAAGAGTGGCTAGCCGGCATTGTTAAATTCAGTGTACATTATATAGAGAAACCAGAACTTGTTAGTCAGTCACACTGATTTGTAATAATGTAAATAATGTAAAACGCTTCGGAGCAACGCGTTGAGTGTGTCTGGATAGAAACAATAACTGTTTTGGGAATGACATTTTGGGAAATACACTACGCCTATTTGCTGCGAGATGTCTGATAAATATGACGCTACAGCTAGCTTAGCCTAAGGGGGACATATAAAACTCACTTTTTCAATGCTTGTGCACAAACATTTGGGTATCTGCTGTTTCCCCTTTTCTAGCCTTTGTGTTACGCTAAGCTAATCGCCTCTCTGCAAATAAGAGTATTTTCCAAAATGTCAAACTCTATTCTTTTAAGCTCTGGTTGGTACTTAATGAAATTGGTCATTCTTTCGTCAATTGGCGAGGCAGTAGGAAAAATGGTGATGGGCCACTGTTAAATCAGCCACGTACCTGCAGTGCTACCTTCACTCCGTAACGCACATAGGTAGCAAGGTGTTCACAGTTGTTGGTCAAGACATAATACTTCCCACAGTTGGCTTTTCGTTCGTTGATGCGCGCGGTCATTTCTTCCTCAGTTCCTGCCTTGTACTCCTTGTCCTTGTATCCATCGAGGTAATTGAACACCTCAGGCTCCTCAGTCATGTTCAGTGTAGAGAAAACACAGGAAGGCTTTTCGTCTATAACCAGGGAATAAATTATTAGATGTACAGTATGTAAACATTTACATGTATACTTATTTCTGTCTAAAAGCTCTTTTTTTAAACACAAGCCTAGGACTCTTCACTAGTGTGCCTTTACCAGGCTCAGTGCTTTATTAAGCTAGATGCTAACAGCAGATGTGTTTTCCATGTTCAAACTTTAGTTTAGCATGTTAGCATCCTAGCATTTGCCAATTAGCACTAAACACAAAGTACAACAGAGGGGGATTATAATTCGCTTTGCAGGTATTTCATCATACACCCAAGTATTAGTCACATTAACATAATAATGACTCTTGCCACTTTTCCGCCTCTCTCCATGAAACATGTTATTTGTATCCAAAATAGAGTTGTGATTTTCCTGCTCTACCCTGAGACTTTCTTCAAAACCCATCCCAAAGGTTTCTGGATTATCAGAGGAAACAACACACATTCATGCTAAACTCATGCTCATCTTCCAACAGTGTTTCTCACTCTGCTGGAAGATGTTTTAGTGCATGATTGTTGACATAATTCCAAGTTGTGGAGGTTGCTGGTCTGAGCAAAGCATAACAAAATCACATTCAGCATATACTCCATGTACTGTATGGTAAAGATGATACTAGATGATATCAAACACCTGAGGTTTGTTGTATTGTTGCTCTCTCTTGTCAGAGTGAATTGGCTTACTGCCTTTAGAGTTTCTAAATATACGTACCTCTGCGTTCAAATATGTTCTGCCCGTCTTTTTTACCAGGGAGTTGTCTGTCGCCCACGTAGACAGCATAGTGCTGGTAGTAAATTCCTATCTTACACTTGGGTTTGAAAGAAATGATATCTCCAAACTGGAACTGTTAAAGAAAGAAATGGAAATGGAAGAAATTAATTTCCTGATACGTTCTAGAGCACCACAATACGGCATAAATACAATACTGAAAGTTATTAACTTACTCCATTTGTGTCGACTGTGATCACCAGCAGAAGGATCACAGCCACCAAGATCAGCTTCCTTATTTTTCCAGCAGTGAACGGCTGTGATGAACATTACAATACTGTAAGGTTATCTGAAACTGATTTTTTACTAAGTAAAGACTTTCTCTAAAAAATTCTAGAGAGGGGAATTTCATGCACCAAGGGTAGGGGGGTTCATATTCTGGATAAGAATGGCAGACACAGTGACTAAAGAATCACAAAAACAACACCACAAAAACAACATTGACTCAAAATCTTTCCCACGGAATTTAAGCATTCAAGCAATGAAAAGTAATAAAAAGAAAAGACAGAAAGCAGACAGCGGACAGATAAAATGATGACCTACCACTGAGGTGTTGAGGAGATGAAGTAAGCAGTACAATCAAGCTTCTTGACACCCTGAAACTAACACACACACACACACACACACACACACACACACACACACACACACACACACACACACACACACACACACTTAACAAACAGTTCACCAAACTGGGATCTTTCTCTGGGATTTTCTCTACAAGATAGGCCAAAAATTCAACAATGTTCAAAATTGTGCAAAACCAAACATGTCCTCAAAGCAATTTCTGTCATTAAACAAACACAAAGATTACCACCAACTCACAGCTAGAATTTAGGGCAAGGACATTTCTTCCAAGTGTCAAAGGTCTTACCTTCTTCAATGAGATCAAGGAAGCCTGTTGGGGCAGAGGAAGGCATCACCTTATATACAATTCAGAACAGCATATCTGATAATATCTTGTCTTTGTTCAGCCCATGTGCCAATCTGACGTGGCTGTTCCCATACACGTTTTGATGCCCCAACCTACGACAAGGTTTCACTTATCAACTGACAGTTACAGTACCTGTGGTCGGCTGAAAACACTTTTTTTTAATGAGCAATGAACTCCATCACACAATTCCTCATATTCACAGTTGGGAATTCCCCACAAACTTTGTCGTCTATACTGGTCACCACTGTTACTGTAAACTCCACAGGTGTAAGTGCTTTGTGTCCAAGGCTAGGAAGGGGATTTTCTTGTCACAAGCTCCTAAAAGAAAAGAAAAGTTTGGTTGATATAGCGCATTTTATTCCTCACAGAAAAGCAAATGACATCCTGAGAAATCAAATTGAAATTGTATCAAAAACCTCTTTTAGCTCTTAGCTTTGGTTTTCTATGGCACATTTATGATATGAATAATTATCACCTTCACATCAACCTCTTTTCCAACGGTAGCAGGCAGCTGTTTTCAGCAGACAAGCTCTGATAAACTGTATACTACCTGCACAGGTGAACACAACAGCTTAAAGGCTGATTTATGCTTCTGTGTTGAATCGACAGCATACCCCCGCAGACCCCTCTGCTGTGGTCTGCAACCAAGAATGATGCTGTGAGGAGAGGAGCCAGAGCCTTCAGCTATCAAGCTCCTCTCCTGTGGAACCAGCTCCCAGTCTGGGTTCAGGGAGCAGACACCGTCACCATATTTAAGAATAAACTCTAAAGCTCTGCAATGCCCTGCAGTGTCCAGCAATGCTCTGCAGTGTCCGGCTGCGTCTTGACACCCCAAATGTCTGCCAAATTGGAATACACTATGCTTAATGTTACTTCATGGCTCTTTCAATGCTTGTTTAAAGCTGCATTATAACGGCGGCCATTATATGAAAAACTCAAAAGACAAATGTACGTTGCAGCAGTCATAAAAGATAAAGACATACTTTGTTCTAACATACAAAAGCCTTGTTCGCTTAAGGTGATGTTCAGTCAAATCAAGAGCTCATTTGAATAAGTATGTTGACACTTCTGCTCTCAATACTGGAGAAAGACTCTTTAATTTGCATTTGATCCCTATGGCCTGCAACCAAGGATGATGCTGTGATGTTGGGGTTAGGGTGCAGCATGACTGTTACCAGAAGGTTCCACGTGTAATCCCCCAATTACCCCAAATGTCTGCCAAATTGCAATACAGTATGCTTAATGTTACTTCATAGCTCTTTCAATGCTTGTTTAAAGCTGCATTATAATGCCATTATATGAAAAACTCAAAAGACAAATGTACGTTGCAGCAGTCATAAAAGATAAAGACATACTTTGTTCTAACGGCTTATTGATAGAGGGCATTCTACTGTACATTATACAAAAGCCTTGTTCGCTTAAGGTGATGTTCAGTCTAATCAAGAGCTCATTTGAATAAGTATATTGACACACTGCTCAGATACAGTTCCAGCTAGACCTCTCTTCTTTTACAATTATATTGTATTCAAATGACAACTCTACAGGATATGAGAAACACTGCACACAGCATCTGTCTTCGCAAGCATTGTATTCCTGAAATGTTCTTTTAAAATAAAGTGAAATGGAGCAATCCTCCCACATTCTTGCAATAATTTACCTTAAGTAATGGCTTGAAAAAGAAAGTAAAAAGAAAATATCTAGCCCTCCCCATCTAGAACTACCCCTCTTTCTTTCAATCTTCCCGTTTTCCAGTAGTTTTACCCAGCATACTCAAATAAAAATGTGTGTTATTTACCCATTTTTGATGTGTAAATAAACAATTGCCTGCTAAAATGTTAGCCATAACATGTACTTAACATGTAGGCTACATAGTGAAGTACTAAAAGGGACACCAAAAGTGTCTTCTGAGAGGGTGCAGTCAGATAGCTAGAAATGAGATCATTAAAATGTGTGGACGACCCCAAATGTTACTATGAAGTTGTGTATTTTCATTAATTAGGCCGGGAGCCAGCAGGTCCACTCCTCAGGATGTTTTTTGCTACCTTTTTTTCACTATTGTTTCCTATTATCTTATTCCTTGGGCTATCACAAGTTGATAATGACCACCCCCAAATTGGCCCCGTTTGGTCTCAGGGGCCAAAAAAACACCCTTTTTGGGAAAAGCTTTTGGTGGAATGATGTAATTGTGAATATTAAGGTACTGCAGCTACATAAATGGTCATATAACCCTACAATTTTGCATGGTGTATCCTGACACATAGGGGGAACTAGCAGAAAAAGATTCTGGGTATTCCTTTCTGCTGTCAAATATCACCCTCAACATACCCCAAAAGACTGCCTGACAAATTATCATCAAAAGTGATCATTTTCAAGGATTTTATTATATCTATCACAGCCTCAAATGTACATGAAAAACTTCCCAAGTTTATAAGCTTCAATTTAAGTCCAAGATGTCCTTTCTAGCTAGAGGAGTACAGCTGGTATAACCAAAGTTCTCCACTGTACCTCCAATCAATTACACACATAAACACACTAACCAACCAACACACTAACCCAATGGTTTAGTCTAATGTATTGTAGTTGGCATACTGTAGCACTTTTTTTTTTGTCTGGCTCAGAATGGGCCTTTTGGGGGGGGGGGGGCAGCATATCAAAGTGTGGGGTCTGGGTGTCCTCCCCCCAGGATTATTTTGAGCACCAAAGACTAATATCCTGCATTCTGATACACTTTTATGCACCAATTTATGGTGGGAATACCTTTATTTATCCTATGAGAAGGAAAACACAGATGATATTCAAAAAATATCAAAACTATAATATACAAAAAAGTTGACCCCAAAGCAACGAGGACAAAATAAAATAGGCTACTTATATTTGTCTTAAATGTGCGGTGAAGGGAGGATACTGGCGTTAGTGTAGGCGGAGCATTGGGGCCCGGTCGCTGCACACACACTACCCACTACACACTATGTACTACACACTACACACTGCGCTCAGCGAGGAGCGGGTCAGTGAAAGATGAGAAAAGTCTCCCTGCATGTTCTGCAGTGTTAGTTTTGTTTGATGTCATGTTACTTTGTGAATACAAATATCTGAAGTGAAAGTTCTGTCACAAAAATATATGTTGTTGCGTATCATTGCACATTTTTAAGTGGGTAGACTACATCACTGCACTAACCAACCAACACCCTAACCCTTCATGTCACATCCTGAAGTTATTCAGCAAAGACAATTTGGAGGTAACTTGATCTATTTTTCTGTTTATGGAAAGATATTGATTCTATTGGGAGATTGGTGTCCTATATTTTTCTACATGTAAGGCGCCCACTCTTCTAGAACTTCTAGATTGATTCAAGTCAAACTCAGGGGCTGGGACATATTCTGCTGGGATGTGTGGAATAACCAGTAATTATGAAGCGAGCCAACGTCAAATCCTGAGTGCCCATGCCAAAGGAGAGTTTGTAGAAGCCATGTGGGAAATGACAAGTGTCTGAGGCGAACATACAGAGAAGCAACAAAGAGATCTCAGACCACGTGAAATCACTCGGTCTGAGGAGCAAGTGCAGCAAACAGTACAAGCTTTTCAGAGTTTTATCAACCCATTTCAGCTTGAGACTTCTCAGCCCTTGACAAGTTTGAGTTCAGAAGCAGCTATGTCAGAAGAGGTGCGCTATGATGTGCCGAATGCCCTGAAAAATGGCAAAACTCAAAAAGAGAAGTTCACCCGTGATCGACTTCAAACTAAAAAGGTCCTTTTCTTTGAACCCATTGAGAGGAACAGATTCAAGACAATGTCATCTACCACACCTAAAAGGAAGCTAGTGGCATCAAACCAGAAAGTGATCCACAAGTGGGTTTATCTTTCAGATCTTCATCAAATCACAAGAACTTAAGTCACAAATTAGCATCTCTGACTTAATGACCTATCCCTTGACTCTGACGCCATACTCCATTTCAACAATCGATGGCTTTTTGGCAAAAAAACAAAGCAAAAGGAATTAATCACAGTATCAAAGATGCTGAGAATGCACAACTTCCTTCTCCAAGCCAATGTGCTCTCATTCAAGATGGAAACTCCTCATTCTACATTCTCAAAAGTCTACCTGCTGCAGCTGAAATAGTATTCAGCACAGACACTTACATTGACCGTCTTTATTCACCAAAATCAGCTGAGAGAGATCGCAGAGGTTGTGGTGAATGGTTTATAGTTAATGGGCTGAATGTTCATCGACCCACTGATTGGAATGGTTTTCTCACAAATGATGAAAATAAGAAGGCACTCATTCATTTACTTCTGGATCACTGGAGCTCTCATGATATGATGGAAGACATCTGAAGGTCATTTTCATAGAGGCTGATCAAGTTTTCAAGCAGTGACAGACTGGCCATCTGGAATTTGGGCAAATGCCAGAAGTGCCGCACCCCTAATGGACCTCTATGGGCCGCTACTGATAATGTTATTTTATGCATGCAGCTGCAAGGTGCGTGGAAAGATTAACTCGAAAGGCAGAGTTACTAATTTCCAAGCTAGGTTGTTGATAAAAACAACATGTCTTTGACATGGGAGATAGACTAATCAACATCAACCAGCTGGCTGGAGATTATTCACAGGAACACATTTCAGCTCTCTTCTGGCCTTGCATGCGTTCACTGGTGCTGACTGCACTTAAGCATTCAAAGGCAAAGGGAAGGTCCGTCCGATAAAGATTCTTAATCAGAATTCAAAGTTTATTCAGTGAAGATGAGGAAGAGGAGGAAAATGATGATTGAGAGTTTATATTCTACACTAATACATTAACATGACCAGTCATCAAAGTACAGCATGGATAAGCAGCAAAAAGATCTAAGAACCAAAGAAATGTTTTCTGTTTTATGTTTGAGCTGTACGGAGCCCCCCTGGTCCCACTTTGTAAAAAAAAATTAATTATAACTATCTCGTGGCCTCAAGATAGTATCTCGTGGCCTCGAGATAGTAACTCGTGGCCTCGAGATACGTATCTCGTGGCCTCAAGATAAGTTTATATAAAAGGAGAATGCACAATGGAGCAGCTTTTCTCCCCAAAGCAGAGAGTGCAGAGAGTTTCTCCTAAAACCCAACCTCCGCCATCCCGTTATTGTGGCGCGTCCCCCGCAGCCGTCTCCCGGCGCGTAAGGCACCCTTTCCCCGTTATGTTTCTCCTAAACCCAACCTCCGCCATCCCGTTATTGTGGCGCGTCCCCAGCGGGCCGCCTTGCGGCCGCCTCCCAGCTTACAAAGCATCATTTTCGGCCGTTTCCCAGCCGTCTCCCGGTGTCCTTTCCCCGAGAAAATAACGTGACATTTACACGAACTGCCGTGAGACTGCATATCCATAGTCCTTTATAATTCTTCTTCATATTTTATAGCCTATATTTATACTTTTTACATGTATATACTTGTTTATTTACCAACTTCTATTATTATTTATATTCCTTTAAATGTCTTGATGCACTCTCTGCTTTGGGGAGAAAAGCTGCTCCATTGTGCATTCTCCTTTAATCTTGAGGCCACGAGTTACTATCTTGAGGCCACGAGATAGTATCTTGAGGCCACGAGTTACTATCTTGAGGCCACGAGATACTATCTTGAGGCCACAAGTTACTATCTTGAGGCCACGAGATACTATCTTGAGGCCACGAGTTACTATCTTGAGGCCACGAGATGCTATCTTGAGGCCACGAGATAGTTATAATTAATTTTTTTTTTACAAAGTGGGACCAGGGGGGCTCCGTAGAGCTGTATTTTAGTTTCGCCATTTGGCTGTAAAGAATGTTTACCTGTACAGGTTACTAACGTTTACTCAATTAAAGGTTGGCTTTTTGATAACAGACTGCACACTAGATTTTAAATTAACTTGTATGTTATGAATGTCTTTTGTTTTGACACTTCCTGTACAAACGGAAGTGTTATATTTTTAACTTTACAGTGAGAAAGGGGAAGAGAATGGGGAAAGGTAAGAGAAGGACCTCACTGTTGTTTTTAATACTTTAACTACATACAAATAGCTCATAAGTTAGAGGTAACAATGTGAGTTTAATTTGAATACAGCTACGTCCAGAAAGATTCGGACTTTAATGTCATACGCTTTAATCTTACCCTCCCTCACAAGTTTGCTAGCTTAGCTATATGTTGTTGCTAAGTAACGTAATGTTACATATGCTTCAAATAACGTTAATTTAATGGCTGAAAGTTTTTTTTAATTGTATGGTTAAATGGTATTGTAAAATAAGCATAATGTGTTGACAATATTTTGGTTTTGTTTTCTGCCTGGCTGTGTAATGTTTTTCAAACATCGAGATATTACGCTGGAGGCTGGTCACCAAATAATAACAGAGTGACTGTTCTCGTTCAGCATAGAGGATCTTTGTCCGCGGGTATGCACCAGTAGGAAGGCGCCTTTTGACAGAAGGCAGCAGGAGTGTGGACTCGGGGCGGCGACAGTGGAATAACAGCGGGCCCTTCATGGACAGGACGGCCGTGGTGAAGGTCGGAGCCGCGGCCAGCGCCAGCGTCTGTGCCCTGTTCGGCGGTGTGGTTCTGGCCCAGTACATCGTCGCCAAGAAGAAGCGAGCAGGCAAGAAAACCAGGATCATAGAAATGGTGAGTAACTCGTGCTGCGTCAAGACGACCAGGGGCAGATAAGATAAGAAACAGGAAGTAGGGGAGTTCTACTTTCAAAATAAAAGCGCGCACTATTTAGTCACTTAACGAGTCTTAACGAGGCTGTTGAGAGCATAAAACATTAGGACCACTTTCAATTTTAACCACAGGCGCATTATATAGTAGTAGCAATGTATTCTGGGGAATTCTAAACTTTTCTCATAATTTTCACATTGTATATTGTGCCATAAGGCAGGAGGCTATGTGAGCATCTGCACTTTCGTTGGTAGAATCAGAAATCGAATTGTGTTATACTGTATATTGAGGAAACACAAGTTGTTCAAAATGGGATCTAAAAAGAGTAAAAGTAAGTAAAGCATTAAATACATTGGTATTGCTGGTTTTTTTTTTTTTTTTTATATTTTTACCCATGCAACACCCAGAGCACATTGCAGCACGTGTTCGCCTCTATTCTGAAAATCATGTTCGGAAATTTGACACTGTTACTTTTGGTGACTTGACCGTAGTGGAGTTGCATGACGCTCTGCGCAGGCGCGGATGTTCTTTAAAACAGCAGCTGTTTTTAGAGGTCATCAGTTTGCTCTTCTCCAACAGAAAGAGCAGCAGCTTTTCTGACCAGAAAGTTTTGACAGCCGACCCTCTGTGGTAGTGACTTTCTCTAAAGCGCGTTCACTGTCCTGGACGCAGCTTCGTGCTGCTACTGCTACTGTTGTTGAACAGGCAGCATGGAGGTTATGCAAGCTGCAGCAGTACAAACAACTCAGTCCAGCTTTCTTACCTGGCTGACAGGAATCAGCCTTCTGCACAAACTTAACACATTCACACAAACTGCAGACCTATAAGAAATACTAGAGGAAAGTACCATATGTCAAGATTTGTGTGATTCAAGTATAATTGTCAATAATAATACCAATAATAATATATTTTTTTCTAAATACGGCACGTCTCTTCGTTGTTCCTTGTATGGCATCTGCCATTTTTGTTAGTTTTTAGAAACCTTTCTATACGCATTCGTACATGTATATTTATTTACATTTGTCTGTATGGGTAGAAAAAAAAAAGGTGAAAACAACTTTATTCTTACCTTAAATTACTTACAAAATGTCAAGTTCACTGAATCTTGTTTATCCAAATGTGTATATCTATATCTGGTGTTTGAACCTGTGCACACAGGTAGAGCTGTAACAATTCCAAACTTTTACTGTACAACTAATTGTCTCAGAAATAATTGCGATTAACAATATAATTGTCTCTTTCAGTCAAAATTCAAAATATGTATTGACGTGTCACTTTTTTAAAGCAAAAACAAGTTTTGAATGAATCCCAGGATACATCTTTTGGTCATATTACTGTCACGTGACCCAGATAATGGAATAACACAGGTACACAGCCTAGGAAGTAAACCAAGCCTGTTTATTATAATTAAACATTGTACTGTTTTCTTAAATGAACATAAAATGGACTATTACCATCAACACATGTATCCCTTAGGACTAATGTAAACAATGAATTGCGGTTAAACAAAGAAAACGGCGATTATGTAAAATAATTGCGATTAGACATTGATGTAATATTTGTTACAGGCCTACACACAGGACATACAACCATTTGAATTTTCCACGAGCATTTTGTGACTTTTCTTGATTATATTTGGACTGTAGTTAATAAATAATGCATAATGGCTTTATAAAGGCAATTATTTAATTTCTTTTCAACTTATACACCATCACTCAAATGCCTATGTGAGGATATATGTAGTTCAACAAAGAAGTGGTTTAATATACATCTTTATTTTTTTCACAACATAGTTTCTTATACAGTATGTGGTGCATGGATATTACATTTTTTATTTTTTTATCCAGGGCTTAGGCTATAGAAGATATTTAGACTTTTTGTAACCGGGCGTTTCTATGTACTGTATATCTACTGGAATGTATAGTGACTCATGTCTGAGTTATTTGGCTCCACCCATAGAGGGGCATATTTGTATGTGCTGTCTACAAATACACAAACACTCACAAAGCCTGTTAACATGAAAGGGTGTCCCTCAAATTCAGCTGCCACTTTTCACATTTCATCACTTACAGTAGAAACAGTTCATTTAGATTTCAAAGTGGCCACCACAGCAGTCAAATGCTCTGGCTTCAGACTTAACATTTATCAAGTTTTATTGCTTGTAATTTCCCTGGCAGGTAACCTCCTCTCATTATGTCATTGTAAGTGTGCTTTTATCAGCATTGGCTGACTTACAACAGTCTGAAGTGTGAGGCTGGGTGTGACAGACTTGTGTTTGGTTTGCATAAAAGCAAATCGTACACAACACAGCTTTTTGTTCATGTTTGGCATTCCAGTCCATCATTGCAGGTTTGACGATACTGTGACCTTTTGACCGCTTTACATCTGGTTGTTTGATTTAGGAACTGGCAATTTTAACTGCCAGTGTGTGAAATAGAAGTTGTGAAATATATTAAATTAACCTGAGAGGCCATACGCTGTAATCTCTGATGGGAGGGTCAGAGATAGGACTTGAAACTGTGCCCTTTGTGATGCTTCTTGGAGTTGATTTGTGATCGTGTTGGCCTCACTATGTGTTGAGTTATGTGTATGTGTTTTAACTGTCCATCCCTGTCTGTCTGTTATTTATTGTATGTTAAGTGTATTTTTATGTGCGGCCTTCTTGGCCAGGGCTCACTTGTAAAAGAGATTTTAATCTCAATGTGATTTTTCCCTGGTAAAATAAAGGCTAAAAAAAACAAACAACTGTGAGCAACTGAGTCAAACCATGAGCGGACATTTATATATACACAACAAAGTGAGCAGGGGAAGATCCAGGGAAGCTCTTCAGGGGGGTATCGCACAAAAGTAGAATTTATAAATCCAGGATAACTGATAAAGCCAGGCTTGACCTAGTCTAATCTGTGAATCCTGGCTAGGTGTGTTTCACGAAGGCCAAGCCAGGCTGAGGAGGAATCCAGCCAGGCTGAAGTAATTTGGATAGATGCGCGTTCACGGCTTTCTTTAACAGACCGCGAGGTCGATCACAGATTTCTGATTTACTGATGCTAAAATGGAGAATACGCATTGTGTATTCTTTACACAGAGTGAGCAGCAGCTTCATATGGAAGTATGACAACGTGAAACGCATTATTTGTAAAAAAAAAGAAAACACGGCCGCTGTAATAAAACAGCGAGAGAAAGCGAGGCAGACTGAAAGCCTAAGTAGCCTAAAAATATACATTAACTGACCACTGCTCTTAATTGAAACCGCCATACCATTCAAGGAGTTAGGCTAATTATTTGCACAAATGAGCAGTTGTACTCTTTGCCTTAAAAGTGAGCAGAAGACAGCCTGATGTTACGCAGAAAATTTACCACTAAGATCAATTACAACCACTAATCTACAATGCTAGAATGTGATGCGTACATATCCCTCTCTCTCACTCTGTCTCTCCCTCTCTCTCATATGAGCTAAATTATAAGTAATTAATTAACATATTTGCTCCCACTGCTCCCTTTTTTTTGTATATTTTTTAGATATATCATTTTAGTCGGTCCACTTCTGCCACGCTTTTTCTCAATTATTATTATTATTTTATTTTTTTCAGAGGCAGAGTTTCCTTATTTCCATATTATATGCTTTGCTTCCTTTGCTTTGAAGGCCTATTAATGGACATAGAAAATAAAGACTGAATAAATTGGACTCTGAAATCTAGAAACTATAAAGATAATTAAGTGATCAATTTAATGCACACTGTAAACATGACTGTAACACAGTGTATTCATCAGTTATTTCCCCCCAGCAAAATATAAGGTCAGAAACCATTGAGGTGTCCTCTCCCTGTTGTTACATGAATGTCCAGTATGTACATTGGCCTCAACTATATAGTTACTGGTCCAGTGAACTAAGACTATAATAAGGGAGGATTGTACAATTATAAAAACCTATAATAATTGTTCAATCCTCCCAAATTATAGTCCTAGTTCACTGGAGAGAACACACATTGTGTGCTAAGAATGCCAAATACAGTGCACATGGAAGAGGAACATACATGGCCCTTTTGTTAAAGAATACTAAAAGAAATAAATCAACTAAAATAATTAAAAGTGCATTTGTTAGAACCACTAACACGTGTACAGCACTTTATATGTTGTCCTTCATCACTGACTTCATTTAAATCGGCCTTTTCTAATGATCTCAACAACTGCCGTAATATATTCAAAAACAACAAGTAGTTTTCATACAGCCATATAACAGTAACAATGACTTTCACATGAATAATTATAAAAATAATGGTCAACTTTAAATAGTGCTTTACTGAACAGCAACATGCACCTGTTGTATTTTAATGCAGGCTGATAACAATAAGGTAAAAGGCACTGCTGAGTGAACATAAAAGGCTCCAGGATTAATACATCCTGGCTGTTATTGGTCGGGAGCAGGCTACCTGCACAGAATAAATCTCCATGGTAACTTAGGTGCCTCTGCTTTTGTGCAACCAAGTCAAGGCTAAATTCATCCAGGATAATTGGAATATCCCAGCTTAATCCCTTATCTTGGTTTTTTGCAATAGCCCTCAGGTGTCATTCAATGCGTTTACATGCAGTTTAAAAAAACAGATTATATTTGGGTAAAGGCAATACCCCGATTTCTCAAACACACAAATACAAATACATCTTAATTGGAGTATGGTCGGGTTAAGCGTCTGCGCATGCTCCAACTGCCCCTCCCCAATCCGCTGGAGTGGTTTTTGAACTGGAAATAATCCGTCAGTGCGCTGTGAGTCGTAGTTGTTGCCATGATACCATACATCAAAACGGCCATCGGCAGCAAATAGCCTGCGGTGAGTCTGTCTTACTCCCCGCCGAGGCAGCAGCAGAAACCGGGAGATGGATAAACGGATTGTCCATATCCGGGGCTGAGCTGCCCCCGCTGCGGCTGCTGGCTAACGTTAATGTTAGTTAACTAACAAAGTTAGTTTGCTAATTCCACCCGACACTGGTTACAGATAACGTTATAATGAGCCAATCCGTGTTCATCTAGCAAGAGCAATATGCTTTCCTTCGCTGTGACAAAAGTGTGTGAATGAAACATTAAGTTGTTGAATATTACTAATTGAGTGGCCCGTGGGTGTAATTTTGACATAGGTCAACCGGAAGAAAAAGCCAGTTGTGCTTTGGCAGAGCGCCACCTACTGTACTGGAAGTAGAGTTACTCCTGTCATTCTCCCCATTCTTCTCCGCTCATGTATACGGGTAGAACTGGCATAAAACCATAAAAACCATACCACGGTTACTGAAAAATCAAAAGGATGCTGAAATCAGCCATCCCGACGAGCTACCCAGATACATTTAGATGCGATTATTTTTGAGCTTATTTAGTTTATTTTCACAACACTGCCATTTATTTGATTCAGATTATTTCCTGGATTCTAACTTTGTAGCTACAAGACCACCAGAGATGTAGTCAAAGTCTCTGGAATTAAATGGACTACAATAACACGGCAACCGAGCTGCAAGGCAGCCGTCCGCCCTTTGTTTGCTTTGCGCTTTTGCAAATCCAGCCTTGTGTTTAAGAACGACACCAGAGGATGTGTTTTGGGATGTAAGTAGCCAGTGTGGCTTCTGGATTGAAACCCGTTTCCTCGTTTCCTGTCCGACCTTCAGCGTGGAAACTTCTTTTGACCATCTGCTTTTGATGATGCCAGATGCTGCAGAAGCACAGACTTCCGCCCCGAGCCCCAGGAGTCTAAAACCACACGACAACCACTCAGTTAGGCGTTCATTTTCTGTCCTGTGTTGGAATTTTACAGGGACATTCATTCCTCTACTGACCGACTGTCACAGAAAAACAAACCGCATTGTTTTCTTCATACCCAAAACCATTTGGGGTTTTTGTTTACAGCCGGCCTGCTTTTTACCAGCACGACTTTGTTCACTGGTAACTACTGGGTGTTACACGTTTGTTTGCTTACACTTTCAACTGCAGCGACTTCCAAATGAAATGATAACATATCCAGTACTAAGGGGGGGGGTCACATCTTGAAGATACATGTAACAAATGTTTATTTAACCCTATTTTTTAATTATGATAGAGAATAGAAGAAATTGCCCAAGAAAGCAAATGGTTGGATTTTTAAAACTGCAGAAAGGTGAACCTTTGTCCATGGTATTGCTAATAAATCCATCCATCTGTACAGCAGAGTATCCTAAAACCCATGACCTTGAATGAGACTCTTAATACTACCAGAAAAGTCTTTTCAAAACACAGACCGCTAACTTAAAGCTTTTCCCCAAAGATGTTTGTATTTACGTGCTTTGCGAGGTGGTTCTTCTTGGAAGTTCTGTTTGCAATAAACAGCAGCTTCACCACGAACCTAATAAACCTTAACCTGCTATTAAATGTCTAAAGAAATATTACGTATAAGAACAGTAAAATTCCTTTAAATCTCTGTTTGTCCAACCTTATCTTAACGCTAGGGATGCACCGATCCGACTTTTTCAGTCCCGATACAGATACCGATGCCTGTCTTTGTGTATCTGTCGATACCCGATACCGATCTGACACCGTTGTTGAATTAATAATAAACTGTACACCTTCCACCTTATACCTTCCTTCCACCATGTGGAAGAGACTAAAGGCACCAGACTTTCCTAACTAAACATTACTTTCCTAACTAAGACAAAATAACATAGATGGAATGTATTGAATTCTTATTTATTTGTTATTTAAAAAAAACAATTGTGCATTCAAATCGAAAATGGAATGTAATCTTCTTTTTTAAATTTAAAAGCAACATACACTTACAATAAACGGGCCTGACTCAGTTTAAAAACTGGTTTACAGCAGGTTCCTGTTCTGCAGCAACATAGAACAATGAACACAATTTTGGCACATTTCTACAGGACATTATTATTGACTAGACAGATGCAAACAAATAAAACATTAAATATGGAAAAACAAGACTAAAAACAATACATGAACAATCAGTGTGTGCAAGTATGACTTTCAAGAAGAAACAGTTTATGTGACTTTTTGAAATATGGGATGGATGATAATGTTCGAATGTGATGGGGAATGTCATTCCAAATTTTGGTGTAAATATAGAAAAAGGATTTCTGACCGTAGTGGTTGTTGTATGGGGAACCTGGAATGAGTGCCTGTGAGACTGACCTAGTGAAGCGTAGTGGTCTCATATTGTGTGTCGGAAGAAGAACTGTAAGTGCTGGTAAAGAGCTATTTTGAATCTGAAAATAAAATGCAATAGCATGGCTGTTTACGTAGTTCTGGTAAGTCAAAGCATTTGTGCGTGTGAGCGCACTGCAATGATGAGACCACTTTGGAAGATTACTGTGGATCTTAAGTGCTCGGTAGTATAGTCGTGCTATTGGTTCAGCAATGTCCTTAGTGGTAAGAGACCAGATTGGAAGACGGTAGGACATTGTTGAAAACACAATGGCATGTAGGTCGGTTTCAAGTTAAGTTAAATAAATAAAACAAAACCGAGTAAAACATCACAATAAAAAATTACATAAATTACAGATCAACAGCAGAGGACAAATTACGGATTATCCCAGCCAATGACAACAGGTTTGATTTTGCAGTAAAAAAACAAGGCAAATAACTGGTATATTTACATCATAAATTATTACGACAAACTGAAAGCTCTCCCATTTGTAAGTCATCTTTTTCTAGGTGTGAAGTCAAATCCTGTAAACTTTTTTTTTTTTAACCGCGTGGCCTCTGTGAATGCCCCAGATGTAATGCAGTCGTTTTTAATGTTATCAACTACACCTGTACTTTTCCTGCTACGTCCAGCCAAAACTGTCTGCTGTGATAAAGGCCTACTGCTGGGTTAGGGGGAGAAGAAACCTGCTGTGTGTTTCACCCTGTTTTTTTTTTTTTGTTATTGATCCCCAGTGGGGAAATTACAATTTACACTCTGTTTGTTAGAAATCACTACACACAGGCCTGAAATACACACACATGCTCAGGACCTATTCATGCACAAATGGAGAGATGTCAGAGTGAGTGGGCTGCCAGTGCTGGACCAGCGCCCTGAGCGGTTGGGGGGGGGGGTACGGTGCCTTGCTCAAGAGCACCTGGCAGTGCCCAGAAGTTGAACTGGCATCTCTCCAGCTACCAATCCACACTCTGTACTTTGGTCCGTACTGGGACTTGAACCAGCGACCCTCCGGTTCCCAACCCAAGTCCCTTGGGCAGAACAGAGCTACGCTTAAAACTGCAAGTCTGGGGTTTCTAGAGGTGCAACGATGAATCGATGAATCGATTAGTTGTCAACTATTAAATTAATCGCCAACTATTTTGCTAATCGATTAATTGTTTGTCATTTTTATTAAAAAAATAAGATTTCTCTGATTCCAGCTTGTTAAATGTGAATATCTTCTAGTTTCTTCTCTCCTCTGTGACAGTAAACTGAATATCTTTGAGTTTTTGACAAAACAAGACATTTGAGGACGTCATCTTGGGCTTTGGGAAACACTGATCCACATTTTTCACCATGTTTTGACATTTTTATAGATCAAACAACTAATCGATTAATCAAGAAAATAATCGACAGATTAATCGACTATGAAAATAATCGTTAGTTGCAGCCCTTTGCTACTTCACTGTCTTTACTGGTGGCTGTATTTTCTTTCTACAGTGTCTACAGTACCGTATACAGTAGTTTGTATAATAGGATCAGTATGATGCCTGTGCACATACTGCTTGCGTGTCATATGTTACCCAGAAAGCCATTAAACTGATGCTTTCTCCTAGAGTTATAAAAGCAGGGAGTGCAACTGTAGAATGAGCCTCAGTTTTTGAATTTCCAGGAACATTAGAGGTGATCATTGGCAAAGCCAGACAACCAAACAGCTGCCCTGTTGAAGTATGTTTATGTTACTTTGTTTCACACACGTAAAAATCAAATCACACTGAAGCAAGGGCGTAGGTTTTGTTTTAACATTGGGTGGGACACATGATAATGGCGGGGTCTGGGGGTCCTCCCCCGTTACATTTTTGAGCGTCAAACACTTCATTTCCTGCATTCTGGTCTAATGTAACAATTTATGGTGCAAAGGGCTTTATTTATGTAAAGGAAATTATTCTTCTCCTTTTTATTGTTGGAAACTTTCTGCATATTCAAAAGATAACACGTGTTTCGGGATGATTTCTTTTTTTTATGACTCATTAACATCTCAACAAAAAAATCTGTTAGAGAATGACACATTGGTAAAACATATTGAGGGGACATCCCCAGCACCCCCATCCCCCCAAAAAAATAAAAAATAAAAATAAAATAAAAATTCTATGCCTATGCATTGAAGAAATATAAAACACATGTAAGGGTGTGGTAGAAACCAGTTATGGCTTATATAAAATACCACACCCAATGTGTATTGCAGCAGCTGCTGACTTTGATTAATAAGTTTAAATGAAAAAATGACAACTCAGTGCCGTTTGGTTTCCCTGATCATTCACAGAAGAAGGAATTTATTTGTTATTCTCTTATTTTAGAAAGTTGATGAGGGTTTGGCATAATTCATACATAAACATTATTGGCCACTAACCGGTGACAAAACTCTCATGTGCAATTCAAAAGTAAGTCAAATTTTACCAAAAGCTCTCATCTCAGAACGGTATCTTGAATTAGAACATGTATTATATTTTTGATTATAGGAATTTATCGTCACGCACAGTAGTATTGGCATTTCTTAAGTCAGCGATCAACAAGAAGAGAGTCTTAGATAGTGATGTATTTGAGGGAATTGCAACGAAAATAAATTGGAGTTTTATTGGGGAAGAATAACCTGAACTCTGAGCGGGCAAGCCTCTTCCTGCAGTGACCAGCCATGGCTGTATAATAAGAACTGGACGCAGCGTTTGAGGCGGAGCCCCGTTCGTTCCTCTGAGAGTTGTGGCGCATGAATCCATCACGGAGGCAAAAATGACCCGGATGACCGGCGCTGCTCCTGCTCTGTGCGGCCCATAGTGCAGGTTGAATAGAGACTTCCGAGCCGGCTACTTACGGTTTAGCGCTCCGCTAACTTGAATGGGGATAAAATGATTTCATTGTGCAGCTCTTCTAGACTTTTCAAACGTTATTGGACCGAATGGATCAACTTCTGATAGTGAAACGAGTCATTTTGCTGGGGTAGTGACGCTCAAAGAAATGTATTGAATGACTTACAGCTGTCTATTTCAGCACGTATGTCTATGGGAAAAAGTCCTTTTGGGCCCGAGGGCATCGGGTGACAAGTTGGGAATTGCAATTCCACTCTTTGGCCACTATGTTCAATTTGCTTGAAAGCCCGGCGCACTTCCTGGGGGACTTCCTGTGAACGCTTCTGCCAGTGGCCATGCTGCTTTATCAGTAGCAACAGATGGCTGTTACCATGACAAGCAGAGCAGTTTTTAGTGTAGGTGGGGCCACCATAGACTGTGGGGGCAACAGGGAACTGACGAAGGCCCTTGATGCAAAGCAGGCACTGTCTCGTACATTAACAATTCTCAGGCATGTCTTAACATCACGCCGTGTTCACAGAAAAATAATGAGGATTGGATTCATGTCTGGTTGCAGCTTGGAGGCATTCGTGTACCTAAAACTCGTCGGAACACCCACTTTCAAGATGGTTATTGTTTGGACAGGTGTGGAGAGGAAAATTGCATTAGCAGCAAATGTTTTGTAGAAGTAAAAATAGTCGTAGTAAAGGTTGCAGTAGAAGGAGCAAGATCGGGAGTAGTAGTAAGTTATATAGAAGTTGAGAAAATAGTCAAAGTTGCTGTAGTATCAATAGCAGCAGTATATGTTTTAGTAACAGACTAGTAGAAATTGTAAGACTAGTAGTAGATAAAGTTGCAGTGACATTAATGGAAAATATAGTAGTTGTAGTAAAGGGGTGTTGGTAGCAGACGTTGCAGCACTATCAGTATGAGTACAGTTGTTTGTCAGAGGTGTATCCCATTACAACAACAGTCCTGGAATCAGCAATCTCTCCACAGCTCACGCCCTGCCACCTGTTAAGGTGAGGCTCAGAGGCTTAGGCGCAGCACCCAAGCTGGTTTGGTCACCTCCTAAGCCGAATGAATGTAACTAAATAACTTTTCTCAGACTTAATGATAGTGGACTTTTTTAGTTTTGTCTTTAAGCTATTTTGTATATATTATATTATATATCTATTTATTATCTGCTCTAGTCTTCCACAAACGTAGGGAAAACACTGACAGGGTCTCTGCACTTTGTCTTGATGACCTTTGACCCCAATAGGCCAAGGCTGGGTCACAGCAGCATGAACCTATCCGTAACCTTTGCTCAGGCTCGTGTAAGTCAGGTGGGATTTCAAAAATAGTGTTGGGAGAATGCCGGACAGGCAATTTGACAGCTGCTGGAAAAGTCTATCGGACTGATAACATTTTCTGTGCGAGTGTGTTTCGCAGCAACATGCAAAGTAGCATTCAAACTAGGGATCGACAGATACTGTTTTTTCGAGGCCGATATCGATACTGATTATTAGTAGTTACTGAAGCCGATAACCGATATTTGGAACAGATATGCGATTACAGTGAAAATGAAAATCTTTAAGTCAAAATTAAGATTTTGGAATGTTACACACTCCAACTCAAAACTGTGTTTAAATGCTTTAAGCAATTATTTAATAAATTAGAAACTTTCAACATAGTACCCAGTAAAAGGTAGTCAGATAGAGTTGTGGGCGGGACATTAAGTCAGACTCAGTGGGGAGTGACCGAAGCAGAGGGACAGACACAGACCTGTAGCGGAGCCAAAGTAGCAGATTTTTTTTAATTAATTAACTTTATCGGTTATCAGGCAAATAAAACGCCGACAGAGATCATCTACAAACTGCCAAAAAATCAGGCCTGACAATCGGCCAAGGAAGATAATCGGTCTATCCCTAATTCAAACAAGGACTTATGTAAGGCTTTTAGAAAAATGTTCTGATAGCTCCACCCAGCTTTGCTGTCACATTCCCAATTTTAACAAAACAACCTTGTTATCCTCACGCCTCCTTACCGTGAGGGTTAGGGTTGAGACAGAATTCGATGTGAACTGAACTGTTAGATAAGGTTTACGATTAGATTCTGCTTTTGGTTTTGTTTGCAGAAGATAATACTACATTTAATGCACAACAAGCTGCTGATAGATAAATAGGAGGTCAAGGTTCAAAATGAATACCCAAATGTAAAAGGTTGTTTTAGTTGTGCAACAGAAAACTCAGATTGGACAGATAGTCTAGCTAGCTGTCTGGATTTACCCTGCAGAGATCTGAGGAGCAGTTAAACATAGTCCTCACAAATCCACCGCAGTTTAAAATGCCAACACAAAGAAAGAGGAAAGTAATGGACATCCGGCCGGAAAAAAATGACTACGTTTACATGCACATAATATTCCGTTTTTTGCCCTTATTCTGAAAAAGACGATATTCCGACTAAGCTGTTTATATGGCTAATGAAAGAGGATATTCCACTTATATTCCCGTTTACATGTAGCCGTGCAAAATACGATTTTTTCAGAGTTTACCAGCGGTGACGGACTTGTTGGACTGTGTGAACACATCCTCTCTCTTTCATTCCTTCAACCAGCTTCTTGAAAAGGTCGGTGTAGCGATGTGTGCGCAAATCAAAAAACCTGTTGATATCCAAGTCTTTGATGATGTTTAAAAGTAGCTGCGTTTCTCCTCCTTATCGGGTCTGCAGCCTTGCAAACTGTCGGCTGGTTGGTTTGTGTACAGTAACCATAGCAACGCACAGAGCTGACCATAAGCCTTAAGCATTAAGACGCATATTCCGAATGCCCTGTATACATGTCCAAACAATGCCTCTAAAACACGAATAATACCAGAAAATCCCACGTCTTAATTAGAAAATGCTATATTCGGAAAAAGGCCTTATTTGGAATATCCAACTAGAATATGCTGTTTACATGACCCGTATCAAATTCAGAATATTGTCATATTCAGGAATAATAGTGGAATATTGGCGTGCATGTAAACGTACTCAGTGACATCCGGCGGAATTTCTGTATGACCTGAACATCGAAGCAGCGGCGCTAGAAGATGGGACATCTTTATAGGACCGTAAAAACGACAATAAATTCTTAAAATAAAATGAACAGATGATAAGGGTAAAAAGACAATGAAAAGATGATTAAAAGAGGACATAACATAAAAAGCAAAAAAAAAAAAAAAAAAAAAAGTGTTTTAAGAAGTGATTTAAAGAAGTCAGTGATTCAGCAAGCCTTATGTCTAGGGCTGGAATGCGTTCAAAAATGTTCAGTACCGATACCAATACCGTGACGTCAATACCGATTCCTAAACACTACTTTTTTTCGATACCAATTTTATAAAACAAAAAGAAAACATTACACATCACGGCACAAATCTTTTTATCTATTTTTCAGCTCCTGCTACGTGAGCCCCGTCTCTGTGTGACGTAGAGTTTTTTCCTGCCTTCCTCAATGACGTGTAACGTTGGACAGCAAATCACAGACACTATTAGTTCTTGGTGGAAGCATGCTGCGTGCTTATTGGCTCACTGACGCTGATGAGATTTACTCCTTAAGTAGTGAAATTGGGTATTGAATGACTGGGCATTTTTCGATACTCGATACTAAAAGTATAGCCTAAAGAGTATTGAATTATTTAGTATTGCCCTACTTATGTCCACGGGCAGGTAGTTCCAAAGCCGAGGTGCCCTGATGGAGAAGGCACGGTCACCTCTGGTTTTGAGCCTTGACTTTGGAACGGTTAAAAAGGGCCCCGCCCCAGGATCTAAAGTTGCGAACAAGCTCGTACAGTATGGGGTCAGCATTTCTGTGATATAGTCGGGGGCTAGACCCTGACATGCTTTAAATGCCATCAGTAAAATCTTAAAATCGGTTCTAAAACGGACATGGAGCCGGTGAACTGAAGGATTGGTGTGATGTGATGTGATGTGATGTAAGTTAAAACCGTTGAGAAGATTACACACCGTTGATTACCTCTGTATGTGTGTGTGTGTGTGTGTGTGTGTGTGTGTGTGTGTGTGTGTGTGTGTTTGCATGTGAGGAATGTCCATTGGCTGCGTGCTCGTCATGTGTGACTGACCATTGTAAGACCCAACAGCCTGACGCTCGCACTGAACCTTGACCCTCGTGACCTGCCGTCCGCCGTCACGCTATTTTCTGCATGTGTGTGTGTTTGCGGGGTGTGTGGGGGGGGGGCGGTGGGGGGGCTGTTAAAATGTGTGTACTCAGCAGTAGTAGTGCTGAAGCGAGTCTACCCTCTCTGATTAATTTTAAAGGTTTCTTTTTCAAAGGGTCAAAGGTGACATAACTGAACCAAGGGTAGATTACAAATGTCACTTATCCTCCACTGGCCCTATTCCACGTCTTTTTATACGTGTGTGGTTGTGTGCGCGTGCGTGTGCCTGTGTGTGTGTGAGAGAGCATTTAGTGTGTTGACATGGGTCAGCTGAAATTGTCATTGTGTATTTACTGTTTCTGTAAATGTATGTGTGTTTGAACCTCTGTACACAGTGGGAGGGGTTATGTTGTCTAATACATGTTTGGGTGACGCCCCCTCCCTCCCTGACTGTCGCTGTAGATATAAAAGCCCTCTGCAGCCACACAATCTTTTCCTCACTCTTGTTTAAGTCTACACAACAGCCCCGCGGTAAGTTAGTGTGTGTACTGTTGTGGATGTGCGGATGTGTTTTTATGTAACTGGTCATACTCCAGGCTGTAGCCATTTTTGGTTCATAGTAACTGTAAACAACTGTAACAAAATCCTCCTGAATGTCGTCTTCTGTTATTGGGATATTTGACCTTTGACCTCAGTATTTGCTGCTTGTAATGTTAATCCAGAAACGGAGGCTTTTTCCCAACTTCGCACTTCTGGTAGATTGTAATGTTGCAACCTGTGCTCGCTAAAAAGAGCGTCTGTTTAAAACACTAAAAACTAAATTGGGGAAAGGAATGTGATGCAGCAAATCTGGCAGTATCACATTTAGTGTCTTTACAGTACAGTTGTATTTCATCATCGATAGTGAAGCAGTATTTCATGTTTCAAAAGAAAGTTTGAATTTCACTGCCCTAAGGGGAACACACCCTGCAAAACTCTGCTTTTTCAAAACTGCCTTTTCATATTTGTTCCTAGACTGCAGGCTTTGTGACCCCGTGCAGCGCAGCATGTTTCTATTCCTCTGCACTTTTTCTTCGTCTTTACTCGGCAACAATGAAGTTCGGGAAGTTGTTTTGGCTCTTTGCACGCTGGGATAAGTGTGTGTTTGTTTGTGAGTGATACGCTTATGAGAGAGCAGGCTGGAAGACCTACGTTTTTATTTTTGGCCTGTGTTCTGACGCATCATGTTTCTGCAGGATCAGAGGGATTTACAAGGTGCTACGAAGTCTGATGCTAATTATGTAACAAGGGGGAAGGTGTGTGTGTGTGTGTGTGTGTGTGTGTGTGTGTGTGTGTGTGTGTGTGTGTGTGTGTGTGTGTGTGTGTGTGTGTGTGTGTGTGTGTGTGTGTGTGTGTGTGTGTGGACCCGTCGGGTCCAAAAACCGGGGAATACAGTATACTTGTGGGGTCTGCACAGCCTTGTGGGGCCAAAATGCTGGACCCCATAAGGTTAAAGGTCTGTTTGAGGGTTAAGACTTGGTTTTAGTATTAGGGTTAGAATTAGGTTATGGTTAGGGTGAGGGTAAGGGTTAAGGTTAGGCATTTAGTTGTGATGGTTAAGGTTAGGGTAAGGGTCTAGGGAATGCATTATGTCAATGACAGGTCCCCACAAAGATAGTGAAACAAACGTGTGTGTGTGTGTGTGTGTGTGTGTGTGTGTGTGTGTGTGTGTGTTATTCAGCGCAGTGTACATCTACACAGCACAGCTGGTGTGTTGCCCCTCCCACACCTGTCAACTTTGTTACATTAGAAAGAGCTTTTAAGCGTTTATATATTCCATCCATCCATCCATCTTCTTCCGCTTATCCGGTAACGGGTCGCGTTTATATATTCATATCTGTAAATACATCTATGTATGTATTGATAGATACTAAAGGCTGATGGACATCTGTCACTCTTAAAAAAAGAAATTCATCAAAAGCAACATGACAAACAACAAAATAAACCAGAGCACGTTTTTCTCCCATCCCGGAATGCTGTGTGGACTAACCAGACCTTCCTCCGCAGCGCTGTGGAGGAAGGTCTGGCAATGCGAGACTAAGTTAGTGCTGATCAAATGTCTTCCACGGCGTGTTTTTTTTTTTTTTTTTTTTCAGTTTTGCTGTTTGTTATGTCTACGCTAGAGTGGGTGTTTCAACATCGGTCTGTAATTACTTCTCTCTCCCTCCAGATGCCTCAGTTTGAGAAGTCGACGGTCCACATGAGGGACCCTGAGAGGGTGGAGCAGATCATCTGTGGCCTCATCAAAGGAGGAGCTTCCAAACTACAGGTAGACCCTCAAGTCCTGATGGCACCCTATCAATTCAGTGTTTTGGTGAAACAGCGCCACCTAGTGGTACTTAAGCAGCATTTTCAGATGATGACAGCCCAGCATTCGGCCTTTCTCCAGCTGTAATCAAGTATATGATATGTGTGTGTATTAGAGGTGCACGATTCAGAAAATGTCACGGTTCGATTCAATATCAATTTTTAGGCTCAAGATTCGATTCAAAATCGATTTTCGATTCAAAAACAATTCTCGGTTAAAAAAAACGATTCACAGTATGTAAATGTAGTTACTTTTCCCATGTGATTGCAGTAGACATACGATAAAAAAAATAAAAATAAATGTATGTAAAAATGAATCGGTAGAGCTTGAATCGCGATACGAATGTGAATCGATTTTTTTGTGTATGGTCTTATACTGTATGTCACTCACTCTTTTAGGTTCCCCATGAGGTCCTTTGTTTCTTTCAGTGTGTGTTTAAGGATCCAATGTGTGCGATTCATGTATTTGGAGCTGCAACGGTTAATCGATTAGTTGTCAACTGTTAAATTAATTACCAACCATTTTGATAATCGCTTTTAAGTAAATGTTTATGGAAAAAAAAGTATAAATTCTCAGATTCCAGCTTGTTATATGAAAATATTTTCTAGTTTCTTCACTCCTCTGTGACAGTATCTTTGAGTTGTGGACAAAACAAGACATCTGAGGACGCCATCTTGTGATTTTGGAAAAACACCGATCGACACTTTTTCACCATTTCTGACATTTTGTAGACCAGCGTAATGTGAATGTATTCCTCTGGTTCTGGTAAACCAAATGTTCCCGGCTCTGTTGCAGATCATCACAGACTTCGACATGACGTTGAGCAAGTTCGCTATCAACGGCAAACGCTGTCCGTCGTGTCACTGTAAGTACAACAAGAACACGACGCGAGACGTTTCTTTAGTGTCGCCACATTCGTTTTTCTAACCACATTTTTTTGTCAACCTTAATTGAAATTCGCAATTTCCCAATTTCCATGTGGTTCTTCTTGCCCGTTTGAAACGGGTCCTAACAATGTCATTCTCCTTCTGTGTACAGATATCATTGAGAACTGCAGATTGGTGTCAGAGGAGTGCAGACAGAAGCTGCTGCAGCTCAAGAATAAATACTATCCCATCGAGATCGACCCTCATCTCACCATGGAGGAGAAATACCCATTCATGGTGGAGTGGTAAGACACATGCACACAAACCTACACACATGTAACTAACACACACAGGGTCCTATCTTGCACCCAGCGCAGCGCAAAGCCCGACACAAGTGTCTTTGCTAGTTTAAGACCGACGCAGTTGTCAATTTCCCGTCCAGCGCCCACGTCGTTTAAATAGCAAATGCACCTGCGCCCATCTGTGAGCCCATGGGCGTGCTGGTCTTACAGGGAGGTGTGTTCAGGTGCATTCTGGGCGTATTGCTATCTTGAGGCAGCAGCAAGCGATCGCGCCATTGACCAACAAAAACCTGGTCTAAAGTCAATAATGCAGCATTTCATTGTTATTTTAACAGAGCATTAGTAAAATGCTCCTAGGCTCGTGCACAGCGTGAGCACACTATGTTTGTTACACACACACAGGGCAGCGCAGCGGCACACAAACATGCAAAAGATTACAAATAAAAATATTACGGTGCAAATCTGCATTCATAATAGCGATGCGCCAAGATACAAACACGCCTGGCTTTTAAAGGGAATGCATGTTACGCCCAAAACACACCTATGAATTAATGAAGACACTAAGTACAACCCTTTTGAACCATGCGCCCGGCGCACGGACCCTTTTTTTTCGCCGTTTAACTAGCAAAAGTGGTTTTGGACACGCCCTAAACGCACCTGTGCCATGTGCTTCACGCCGTGCGCTTAGATCGTTAAAATAGGGCCCTCAGTTATGTTAGCTGCTCACAAGTTACAACCAGCAGAATATACTTTTCTGCAGAGGTATAAACGGTGTAGCTAAACTCTGTGTGTGTGTGTGTGTGTGTGTGTGTGTGTGTGTGTGTGTGTTTGCTTGCAGGTATTTCAAGTCTCACACACTGCTTGTGGAGCAGCGGATAGAGAAAGACAAACTGGCAGAGATGGTGAGAGAGTCTGACGCTGCACTCAGGTACTTGTTCCTCATCGCTCGCCTGGCCTCTCTGAACACTATAGGGTTACTGCAGTTTACTGTTGCATCATGGGTCCAGCCTGTGGCCTTTCTAGTCTGATCTCGAAAGGCCACAGCTGGGTGAGAAGGTCTGGGCTCAGTGGATCCTCAGGGCTGTTTTTAAAACAACACCTGGATCTAAATTATTCATGTTTTCTGATGCTGTTTTAATATTTGTCTGTATATTTAATGTTTGTAAAAAAATAAATGAACCTTTCTTTATTTGCACTTACTTTCTATTAATGAACAAAATGCTAATTTGTATAAGTTTTAAAGGGACAGTTCACCCCAAAATCAATAATACATATTTTAACTCTTACCTGTAATACCATTTATCAGTCTAGATAGTTTTGGTGTGAGTTGCCCAGTGTTAGAGATGTCTGCCTTCTCTCCAATACAATGGAACTAAGATGGCACTTGGCTTGTTTGTGCTCAAAGCGCCGATAAAACCCATTTGGAAAACTCAACAGCAATGTCTCTTTCCAGAAATCATGTCCCCAGTTACTTGAGATGATCCACAGACCTGGTTGTAAGCAGTTCCATGTAGGAAGTATGGTAGAAAGAAAATAGTTCCCATATCAAACTGCTCACAACCAGGTCTGTGGATCATCTTGAGTAGCCGGGGTCAACAATCTAGACTGATGAATAAGCTACAGGGAAGATTTTGGGGTGAACTGTTGCTTTTTAATTTAGTATGCAAATAAACCTATGTTTTATATGGTCAAAGAAAAGCCTTCACATTGCACAGCCCATTTCCAGAAGAGAGTGAAGTGGCAGATTGTAGCATACCTTAAAGCAGTGTTTCTCAAATGGGGGTATGTGTCCCCCTAGGGGTACTTTGGAGGACTGCACGGGGTACGTGACATTTTTTGCAAAATGTTTTTCAGTTACAAGGCTGTAGTTACTTCTACTGCCTTTTTTTTTCTCTCCAAGTTTGTCGCTTTTTTAAGTTTTTCTCGCTGTTTTTTTAAGTTTGTCACCTTTTTTTGAAGGTTTTGTCATTTGTTTTGACCTATTCTTGGCTTTCTTCCTTACTTTTTTTACTGTCTTTTTTTCTTCAAAGTTTTTTTCTGCTTTTTTCAAAGTTTTTGTCACTTTTTCGAAGTTTGTCGCTTATTTGAATTTTTTTGTCACTGTTGTCGCCCTAGTGTTGCCTTCCTTCTTTCTACTGTTTTTTTCCCCGAAGTTTATTACTATTTTCGACCTATTCTTTCCTTACTTCCTTCTTTCTACCGTCTTTTTCCATGGTTTTGTCGGGGTTTTTTTTCATTAGCACCACGTATAAGGCTGTTGTTTAGTAAAGCTATCGCTGACATCGCTGTATTGTTCCTCTTTATACAGACTCTTTTTCTACCAAAAATTATTTGCGCTGGTCAGGGGGTACATGGCTTAAAAAATCTGTTCAAAAGGGGGAACCTTATTGAAAAAATCTTGAGAACCACTGCCTTTAAAGTATAAACTATCTGTAACTCATTGGATGTTATTACTGAATGATATAAAAACCCACATATTACATCAGATTTGCAACTAATTTCACTGTTGATACCCCGTTTGCTTTGTTTGCCTGAAGAATAGCTGCTGTCTCTCACCAAGGTGTCCCTTTCTGCGTCTGCCTGGTTTCAGGGAAGGCTATGAGCAGTTCTTTGACCGCCTGCAGCAGCACGATGTGCCCGTCTTCATCTTCTCGGCTGGCCTGGGCGACGTCCTGGAGGAAATCCTCCACCAAGCCGGAGTCTACCACCCCAACGTCAAAGTCGTGTCCAACTTCATGGACTTTGACGAAAACGTGAGTCCCGCAGAAAAAAAGACAGACACATCTGTTCTTCTGCTTGTGTTACAGCTCAACCTCGTCCAGGCCCATACGGAATCTGCAGACTTTTAATTTTTTTTTTACAGTTTTCAGCAGTCATCCAGAATGAAAATCCATGGAATTTAGCTGACTGTTTGTTCTTCTGAGTATTTCGCATCCGCAGATTCCGTCTGGCCTTGTATAAACTAAAGACACACTGTACAAGCCAGTTAGTGCCCTTGGTATAAATAGGAACCAATCTTTGGTTCCTCAGGTGCAAACCGGAAGCACATACAGTTTTTGACTTGTAGAGGCTTTAAGCCCCTGAGGTGCTCTTCCACGGGTAGAGTAATTGACGCACTTTTTACCTTTTTTGATCAATGAAAGTCCAAGTCATATATTTGCAGTTTAAACCTTTGGTTCAATTTATTTCCATGGTATCTTTGTTGGGTTTCCAGACAAATCACTGCTTGTATGTATGTCTGTGTGGTGTTGTGTACGTGTGTGTGTGTGTGTGTGTGTGTGTGCATGTGCTTCCAGGTTGCACCTGAGGAACCGAAGATTGGTTCCTATTTATACCAAGGGCACTAATTGGCTCTTACACACTCTAGCTGTGTTCGAAACCGTCCCCTATCACGGAAACAGTGCACTATATAGTGTGTTCGCAATTTTTTAGTGCCGTTCGAATTTCCCGCGGTTAATTTCATTCACTATATCGTCCGCTATAAAATACCCACAATGCACTGCTAATTTGAGTGCACATACGATGTACCCTACGTTTCACTTCCGTATGCAACGCGGATGTGGTTTCCTGGCGGAGAAGAAGAAGAAGCAGAAGCAGCCGCGAAAAATTGAAAAAGGAAAAATGGAGCGGACTTTCGTGTCTAAACAGTGGAAATGTAACATGCAACATATAAATGCTTTTATGTTTCGATGTGTTTTTCATTGAGAGTCCAAAATCTTGTTTGGTCGTTCCCTATATAGCTCACTATTTACTACTACTATTTACACTACCCTTGTGTTGTCTTCACGCCGACCATGTCCGTGGATTCGTACACGCCCTAAACGCACCTGCGCCAGGCGCTTCACTCCGTGCGCTGTGATCGTTAAAATAGGGCCCTATATAGGGAATAGTGCGTGATTGAATGAGGGAACGGGTTTCGAACACGGCTGATGTCTCACCGCGCTGGTTGGATCTGCTCCACATCTCACAGGGCGTCCTGAAGGGTTTCAAAGGCGAGCTGATCCACGTGTACAACAAACACGACGGCGCCCTGCGGAACACGGACTACTTCAAACAGGTGAAGGACTACTCCAACATCATTCTAATGGGGGACTCGCTGGGGGACCTCAGCATGGCCGACGGCGCGCCCAACGTGGAGAACATCCTCAAGATCGGCTTCCTCAACGACAAGGTACGGGCGGCCAAGACGCGTGACAATCGAGCTGAAAACAAACACATTAGTTATTTGAGTTCACATTCTTAGAAATAATCCATGGTCAGGGAGGGAGGTGATGTTTGAGCTGTACACAGAAGTATCTAATAGCTAGAGTTTGCATCCAAAAGGAATTAAACCTGTCAGATAAATATAGCGAATAAAAAGTCAAATATTTCTGTCTGGAATTTTAGTGGAGGCCAAATGAGAAGGTCCCAAGAATACAATGTACAAAATGAGGTACTAGGACTTCAACAATTGTGTTTGTATTTGTACTTCTATTACCAATATTTAAAGCAGTTGCAGAGATGATGATGTGTGCATACACAAGGCTGAAGAGCAGTGATGTTACATCAACCGCCATTCTGTTTGGATGGGAACATAGACTGTATAAAACAGCATGAAATTTCCATGGGAAACTTTTAAAACAGTTGGAGTTTTGGCACACGGTTTTGTCTGCAATACCATAAACGTCCTGCAGATGGCACTCGGTTGCAAGAAGTGTATCTGAAGACATATGGGAACAGATACTAAGAGGAGACAGAAGTTTGGCCAACGTGGCATGTTGTGAATCCAAAATCCGTCGGCAAAAAAACATGAATGTGGCTCGTTGGTCTAGGGGCATGATTCTCGCTTAGGGTGCGAGAGGTCCCGGGTTCAAATCCCGGACGAGCCCTCATTTTTGCCAAAATGTAACCCTCACCTGGGTCTGAAAGAAGACAATCACTCATAGTAATACCAACTAATAATCATAGCATAGTTAACTTGTTAGTTTCTCTGGCCGGAAATGGGAAATTTACAGATTATTGCATAACATCATTTTATAATAAGACTACAGTGCAATTACTGTGCCAGTTTTCTAAGATAGTTAGCGAATTGTTTCTTAAAAGTCTAGCTCATAGTTCAATATTCACTATGTAACCGATGAAACATGTCATATAACATGAGACACCATCAAAACTGCTCTATATTCTTCTGGAAGGATGAGAACACAGATATGAAAAATAATAATAACAACAATTCCAATAAAATAAATATCAGTACTTGCCTGTAAACTGAATTTTTTGATACGCCTCAGTTTAATAGCAGCATCTACATATTGCACCTTTTACGATCATGTTAAATAAAGGAATACAAAATAAATGAAAAATCCACTGAAAATAGGACATTTCTGTAAACAATTGGTGACATGTAACATTGTTCCAGCATTTGAACAGCAAATATAATGATAAAAAGAGGGTGGAAAAAATGGTAAAACCAAACCTTCCACTAAATATTGATTAATTGCGGTCTACACGATTAACTAATCACATTCTTCACATCTCAATTTCCGATTTGAAAGCGGTTAACCGTTCAGCCCTAGTTCCTAAGTACTTAACGTAGGCTCTCTGTATTACAGACACTTCTACAACTCACGGTATTCCGATCACTTGGCTTTTTTCCCGCATATTCTATAGATAAATACTTCATTTTATGAGCAATATATACATATATGTCATCCTTGTCTCAACCTCCAGTTTCCAGAGCCAATAGTTTAGGAGAAATCAGCGTGAGTTTCCAAAGTGCGCCTATGAAAGACTTAAGATCGCAAAGTACTGGTTCAACGCATGACCACCCACCATCAAATTGACAGAAACGTTCTCAAGGCCTCATAGAATATTTACGAGTTAGTTTTTGACATTTTTTTGACATTTACAGAGGCATTTTGTCTGACGTGAAATTCCCAGCCGTCCGGAATAGCATTAGCCGTCACGCTAATCCGGATCCCGTGTCTACTGACTGACAGATTTTTTTTTTCGAATGATTTGCCCAAAATGTGTCAATCAAACTGAAATATGTGTGTAAGACCTGCCCCCAGAGACAGGTAAACCAATCAGGCATTATCTTTCCACGCATTGATATTTTATGGGACTTTTACTGTGCTTACTGCGTCAAAAGTCTCCGGAACACAGCGAGTCTACGTTACTATTAAAGGACAATTCCGGCGCATAATGAACCTAGGGGTTAATAGCACGTGTACCGAGTCGACCGTTCTCTGGGTTATGTTTTCATGCTAATCGAATGTGACCAGTTTTAGCGCAAACCGCTAATTAGCTTGTAACGCTAGTAGTTGGGGCACGGGAAAGTAAAAAGAAATCTCTATTTCTACACCACTAACAAGGCTCAAAATAGCACCACACTTCCACGGTAGCATAATGAGGGTCCCTACATGTAAACTGAAGCATTGGGAACTTTGTAAGTTTACAGACAGTTTATTAAAAAGATAGTTTATAAAGACAGTACCGGTTCGGTATACAGGCAGGCGCCATCTTGGGAAAACAGTCATGACCAATCGAACGACGAACGCCGTGCTTGAGCTACGTTACTGGTTACACGGCGTTCGTGGTTCGTCGTTCAATGTATCCCAGAGAACGGTCGACTCTGTACCCATGTGTTCTTAACCCCTAGGTTCATTTTGTGCCGGAATTGTCCTTTTAAAAGCTGCTTGGACTTTCATGACATGAACTGTAAAGCCGCTGCTGATAATTTTCCTCCCGGTCTCACCCTGCAGGTGGAAGAGCGGCTGGACAAATATCTGGACTCTTATGACATCGTCCTGGTGAAGGACGAGACTCTGGAGGTGCCCAACGCCATCCTCCAGAAGGTTCTATAACTCCACGCTCGACCTCCCCAACCCCAGGTCCACTCCTCTCCTCCCCTCCCATCAGCCCCCTTCCAGCTTTGGGCCTGTCAGACTTCTAACACCAACCTAAGCCTTTGTCGATGGTCCAACCCCTTCTCTTGCTCTGGTTTTCTTCCCCCCCCCTCGCTCTTTAAAAGCCCTTTTTTTTTTTTCTCGAGACATCTCCTGAATGAACAGTTTTAAAAGTCCACACAGCTGCATCAGCCTGTCTCTGGTGTGTTTTGTCCATTTGAATTGTTTCTGATGTTCTCTCAAAGTCGTTTTATGATTTAAAAAAAACAGAATAACCAAAAAGTGAGTTAAAAAAAACACATTCTCACTCCATCTTTATAATTTGCACCTTATGGTTGCCATTGTTGGATTATTTTTCACATGGTAATAATTGTATACCAGAAAGCAGGCGCCTACCAACTGTAGAGATGTTCCGATACCGATACCGGTATCGGTATTGCCTCCGATACTGCCTAAAATGCTGGTACCGATATCGGGAAGAACTGGAGTTAATGCACCGATCTGATACCACGTAATAAAGCCCTAAAGAAAATCTACGTTAAAGTAGTTTATTTATGTTCTTTTTCCGTTATAACTGACTGTCAAACTGGATAATAGAAGAAAGTTCTGGGGCGTTCATTGTTTGTGTTTGTTCATGTTTCACAAAGAGTTTAACCTGAGCCAGACTGACAACAAAGATAGAAATCATATCACATCCATACAGGGATAGTAGTATACAGCTGTTAAAACATAAAATATATGACACGCTGGTATCGGATCGGTACTCGGTATCGGCCGATACGCAAGTTCAGGTATCGGAAAGCAAAAAATGGTATCGGACCATCTCTAACCGACTGACACAGTGTTTTCTTTGAGCTGTCTCGACACGTCCGTCACCTCGGTTCCTCTGATTCTGTGACTCTGGTCAGGCAGGGAAAAGGAGGCCGTTGTCACACATAAAACACGTGCATCTGCAAAAGCTACGTTAAGAGCTTTTTGCGGGTCCTTTAAAGTAATTCAGTACATACAGGACCTCGGAAAAATGTAATTTCTAGTCAAAATTACAATGTGTTGCAAGGTGACGGCAACAATATAATAACCACTCTCACAGTATTGGTTTTTTAGAATAATGGATTCAGATTGTCAACGTGAAACTCGGATGATGAGAGGAAACGCACATTAAATTCTGTGTACGGGGGAATCGGCCTGTACACGAACATGTGTCAGTAATGTCGATTTGTGGATGTAGGAACACAGAAAAGCCATGTTTACGTTAATAAAAGCTTTTTTTTAACCTAATGTGCTTATTTTGGCAAGAAGATGCAGCTCTTTACTGTTGAAACATTCATGGCATTTTGAATTTGTGGACTTCTCTGCATAGCTGGCTCAACAATCAAGTGTTCTCCATGCCAGTGTTTAAGGTTAAGGAGGTATTAAGTAAGTAATACTAAAGATGACCTCTAGTGCTCATTAGCAAGAATTACTCCAGTAAAAAAAACAACCCTTGAACCAAAGTAATCGGTGCTGCAAAATCACTGTATTACAATATATCTTAAGTATATTAAGTATAGAAGGAAACACACTGCTGTCTGTGGCTCAATAAAACCCAGCATAGGACCTATTTAATTTCATCACCTTTTCATTCTGTGATTAAAATTGAGCACTACCTCTAACATAACTCATAGTTTTTTGGCAGGGGGTATTCAAAGTTCAAATGTCACTATCTCCCTTTGTCTCAACATGTTGTGTTGAATGTTCTCTTTGACTTTTTTGTTTTAAATGTGCTGCTATCACCTGCATGTTGCCTTTTGTTATCGTTGAGTTTATGTAAAACAAACGGGAGACTGACATACATATACATGTATATATCAATAAAACGGGGAAAAGTAATGTCATACTGTATATGTGGCCGTTATATGGAAATGTATATTGTTTCATTGCATTTGGAGAGATCTCCAAAAGTATAGACCGGTGTGTTGTATTTTTATAAGTAGATGGCTTTCTGTTTTTCTTTGATGGTGTGATTTTAAAAAAATACAATAAAATGTCATTTTGTGAGCCATGACTGGATCACAGACTGAACATGTCGTTTGGATGGGAACATAGACTGTGTAAAACAGCATGAAATTTCCATGGGAAACTTTTAACACACAGTTGGAGTTTTGGCACACGGTTTTGGCTGCAGTACCATAAACGTCCTGCAGATGGCACTCGGTTGCAAGAAGTGTATCTGAAGAACTATGGGAACAGATACTAAGAGAAGACAGAAGTTTGGCCAACGTGGCATCTTGTGAATCCAAAATCCGTCGGCAAAGGATTCTTGAGTGTGGCTCGTTGGTCTAGGGGCATGATTCTCGCTTAGGGTGCGAGAGGTCCCGGGTTCAAATCCCGGACGAGCCCTCATTTTTGCCAAAATATAACCCTCACCTGGGTCTGAAAGAAGACAATCACTCCTATTAATACCAACTAATCATCATAGCATAGTTAACTTGTTAGTTTCTCTGGCGGGAAATTGGAAGTTAAAGATTTTCACATTTTAGTCTACAGTTTACATTACATAGCGTCCTTTTATAATAAGACTACAGTGCAATTACTGTGCCAGTTTTCTAAGATAGTTCTTAAATAAATGACAGCTCCAGATTGACATCCCATCTATCCAATGTAGTCATGAAAATCAATTACACCTTTCCATACATATACAGTATGTGATGAAGGAAGAAAGTCTTGAGGTTACCTGGTTGACTTTAAGTACAGTATTTGAGGGTAGGCTACATTTACTGACCTCTCGCCTCTGCTGAGAAAAAAGACGATCTAATGGACCTTTTTCACAGCAGACATGTTGACTTGTCATAATAGGAAAAGCACAGCTGAAATTGATAACCTTAACAATGGCTCAATTCCATCAAGTGTCCCAGTGAGCTATTTCAGTGAGTCAGCGTGTACAATACCAGGGCCTCTCCTAAGTGGAATGCAGCCATCATGGTTTTGAATACACCTGTGCTTTTCCTACTATGACATGTCAACATGTCTGCTGTGAAAAAGGTCTATAGAAGACCACTACTGTGGAGTTGGTAGAGATTGAGTCTTTTGCAGTTCAGTAAAGCGCCTGTAGATGGCGCTCAGCCACCAGAAAATCTAGAGTGGTGACATGTAGAAGAGAATAACAAATGTCCAGACAACGTGGCATGTACAGTAAAGTCAAAAACTTACGGTCGGAGAGCCATGACAGGTGGCTCGTTGGTCTAGGGGTATGATTCTCGCTTAGGGTGCGAGAGGTCCCGGGTTCAAATCCCGGACGAGCCCTGAATTTTTCAAACTCGAGGGCAAGACATATAATTAACAGACATTGAAAGACTCAACGACAAACACAAGAACAGCTAAAAGTTAATCAGTGCACAACAAAATCCTTAATACACATTGAACATACGTGAACATGTGACAGATGTTAGCCCTTTCTCATATATTGTTGCGGAGTTGTATATCTTATTTACATTTAATATTAAATTGAATTGATTTTGTATTTAATTTGATAGGGATGACATATGCATTTTAAGATAGTTCCAATACAGAGTATGAACCTTATGTGCTGAAGAGTTTATAGCTATTGCTAATTTTCATCTCTTATTTCTCGTTGGGCTTTTACATGTACAGTGTAATTAGAATATCAACTTTCAGTATCATGAACCACAACACACTACAAATATGGAAATGCAATAAAATAAACATCACACAATAGACAATACACATACCACCATACACTATTACAGCTTGATTATTTACAGTACAAAAAGCTTAAAATATGTACAGCGCTGGTTTGTTTTTAGCCATAGCCTATATGTGGCATAATTAGTATATGATATGATCATATATCATGCTTTTGTTCTTGCTACATTTACTAGGCCTACCTCAACAAATGCTCAAATATTTTGCCATACACTTTTATTCCATACAGTTCATAAGCTGTACTGTATATCCACACATGCTGTGGCTAAATCAATTTATTTGGTTATCATCACATTTACAAGTTTAATAACAGTGTAGGCTAATCTTTCTTAAATAATTAATATCATACATTTTTAAGGAGCCAATCTATGGCTTTATAGCATGTTTAATCCAAAAATATTTGCAACTGTTATAAAAGAAGTCCCTATTAAATCACAGCAGCAGCTAGAAACCAGTAATTGAGCTAATCCAAAAACTCATTTTCCCGGCAACCCATCTATATCCGTTCCTGCGCACAACAGCCCGGCTTCTCCGTTAAGCGTCAGTGTCATGACAACAGGACGATGGCTGCAAGCAAGAGGGTGAGAAATGTGATTTTTGCGTGAACCAGGAGTACCAAACCATCAGCTTTTACGGACTGGCTCGTGTACGTGAAGGTAAGAAAAACTCTGGAACAAACCTGAATGTGTTTTGTCATTAGCGGAGACTCCGTGTCAACGGCAACGACACTGTTCTTGACCTGCTAGCTAACGTTGGTTTCCAGGTAACTTGGAGAGCTAACGCTAACGTTAGCTAATTAGCAGGCTAAGCTAAAGTTAAAGCAGCCTGGCTGTAAGCTAATTCACCTGTGCAGGATGCCTCAATTTGTAACCGACTTAAAAACAACTCCTGAAGGCGTGTATGATAATTTTATTTTACTTTTTTTTGTTGCACACTCATAGAGGACCACACCATGAGTCCTCATGGGTAACTTATTGAACAATAAACCCAAAGGTGTTTGGTCGTGTGCCATTAAAGCCCAAGAGTACATAAAGTTGAAGTTCAACTAATTAACTCGTTAATTTTCTCTCTCTCTCTCTCTCTCTCTCTCTCTCTCTCTCTCTCTCTCGCCCTCTCTCCCTCCCTCCCTTGTGTGTTGAACGGAGTCTGTACTGTGGCTTTTAACGGAAGTAAAAATACTGCTTACTCTTAACATGTTTCGTGGAGTGTTATACACAGATTAAAGACTACAAAGTAGACAAAAGGTCAGTTTTCTCACTGAATAACAAGAGCAAAACATGTAATATACCTTTTTCACGGCAGACATTTTGACATGTCATAGTAGGAAAAGCACAGGTGTATTCAGAACCATTAATGATGGCTGCATTCCACTTAGGAGAGGCCCTGGTATTGTACATGCTGACTCACTGAAATAGCTCACTGGGACACTTGATGGAATTGAGCCATTGTTAAGGTTATCAATTTCAGCTGTGCTTTTCCTTCTATGACAAGTCAACATGTCTGCTGTCAAAAAGGTCCATTAGATAGCAAAGCACATGATAAGAGCCGTGTACGTTTGTAAACATGCAGTACTAGATAGATGGATAGATAGGTAGGTGTGTGTGTGTGTGTGTGTGTGTGTGTGTGTGTGTGTGTGTGTGTGTGTGTGTGTGTGTGTGTGTGTGTGTGTGCCGTGGCTATAATCAATTGGTTTGGTTATTATTACTTTTACAAGTTGAATAAAAGTGTCATTTTACACATAATATAGTAATATCATAGTTTTCAGTTGTCTCCATATATTCCTATACAGCCTGTTTAATCAGAAATATCAGTAAAAAGTCAGTTTATCCCTAAATGAAATACTTAAGTATCCCAGCAGAAGCTGACAGCTCCAGTTTGACTTCTTATTACCATCCAATCTAACCTGTAGAAACTTGCTTTGCCATAAAACGGTGTTGTAGCTACATCCCCAGAGCCTGCAGAGAGCTCAGGATGCTATCCATCACAGGGGACTGAACATGTACAGTATTCCCCGGCCGACCCATGTTTATTATCAGGGAGATGGTCAGAAAACAAGAACATGGGCAAACTTAGTCTCCTCTTAGTGGAATTAATTTTCATTATCTACCAGCTTCATGCTCGCAGAAATCATTAGGCTAGTTGAGGCACATGTTACAGCTAATTGATTTAAATATAGTAGAATATAGAAACGTATAATAATATAATAATAACAAAAAAGAAGTGCAGGCGATATGCAACAGGTTGTGCTAAGGAAAGTCAACAAAGCACAAAGCCAAGCAGACAGTCACAGGATGATACTGTAAGTGATTAGCCTGTTAGAAATATACTTGCTGTAATAATAAGTAAGTAGGGCCAGTGCATTATGGTTTCCTGCCCCTCTCGCTGCGGTCATTGGGTTAGGAACTAATACTTGCAGCAACTGTATCATCAGGAAAAAAACGGCTCTTTTTTCTTGTTAATGCAGCAAATGTCTGGTATTTTGTTTCATTTGATAAGTGTAATAATGTTCAGGTTTAATAATAAAAAAAGATATAAAGAATCGCCGTACTTCCTTCCCGGCTAAAGCCTTTTAAACATGACTCTCTTATGAAATATCTTGACAGTAGGAGGTGTAATGTTGCTTTAACACCCGCTCAGGTCTGGATGGCAGTGTACTGGAGATAGATTCCCTCTCTGGATTAGCTGCCTGTTCCACCTGCTCAGCGCTTAGCAAGTAGAAAAGCTGCTTGCCCCCACCTACCCCCCCCTCTTCATTCCCCCCCAACTCTCATATGCAGAATCCTGGGGTCATGTGATTGATCTTCAGGTCTGCCATTGGCTGCAGGTGTCAGTACGGTGCACTGAGAGCCTCTTGGGCCAGCAGATAGTGGACAGCAGACAGTGGACAGTGGTCCAAGCTGTCACCACACCAACGGCTTGAGCTCCACCTCTCTGGTTAAACTGATTACCCAGTGTTTTTCTAGTGTACAGAGGGTTGGTGATTTGATCCTGTGCCAGAAGTGAAAAAGTAATGCTTTCCCGCCCCTTCTTCATTATCCACTGTTGTGGTGCCCTAGAGCAAGGCGTCTAACCGCCTAACTACTTTATTGGGGCTGCTCAATGAACAGGAGATAATATTGTGAGTTTAAAGTAAAAAAAAAAAAAAAATCTTTGTGTGTTTCTTTGTTCATCTATTTGTCATTCAATAGTTTATCTTAAATGTATTGCTACACATTGTGAATTAAAGCAACACTATATAACTTTTCCCGCTTTGGTCCCCCTACGGGTTGGAAGCGGAATTGCCCATTACATGACATTACATTATGCAAGTTTGTCAGATCGGGTAGCGGATCTGTAATTCGAATGAACTGAACAATGTAATGTGATGGACAATTCCACTTCCAACCTGTAGGGGGACCGAAGTGGGACAAGTTACATAGTGTTGCTTTAAAAGGACTATATTTATTGAAAAATGACACTGCAGAGAAACAGACAGGACAGCAGGACAACATATGTGTACATCACATTGACAGCAAAATGGAGCTGCAAAAAATAATCGATTAGGCTAATGGATTAGTTGTCAGCTATTCAATTAATGGTCAACTATTTTGATAATCGATGAATTGGTTTGAGTCTTTTTTTAATTAAAAGTTTTAAAAAAATCTGATTTCTTCTACTTCAATGTGAATATGTTCTAGTTTCTGAATATGTTTGAGTTGGGGACAAAACAAGACATTTGAGGACGTCATGTTGGGCTTTGAAAAACACATTTTCTGACATTTTATAGACCAAACAACTAATCGATTAATCCAGAAAATAATCAACAGAATAATCTAAAATGAAAATAATCGTGAGTTGCCGCCCTACAGCAGAAGAAATCTAACACTTTCTCTCCGCTGTCTTTCTCTCTTTGTCCAATCAGAGGCAGCATGTCTCTCTTCAAGGCCCGTGATTGGTGGTCAGCAACGCTTGGCGAGGGGGAGGAGTTTGACCAGGGATGCCTCTGTGTCGGCGACGTGGACAACAGTGGCACCGAACATGGTCAGTGGGTAGTCAGGAATAGCAAGGCACCAACCACCACACAGCATACAGGCTGCAGGACTTTGCCTGAAATGTGCCCATGAGGTTTAGACATTGTTATTTGTCCCTCTTATTACACCTCTTTCAACTTACTGCCTCTATGTGGATACAAATACAGAGTTAAATGTGTGTGTTGCTTGTAGTTAATAGGGTTGTGCACACATACAAAATGCATATAATGATGTACTGTATGTTGGCAAGAAAATATCTGTACTGTGCTTTTATTTGCCTCTGTGCTTTGTGTATTGTGTTTTTTTCCCCACTTGTCTTAATCAAGGGGGTAAGCTAGCACCCGCAAAGCGTACCTCCTATGGAGACATTTTGATGCTAATAAGCCATCACCTGCCGTTAGCATTCCATTGACTGCCATTAATTTTGGCGTCACTTTGACAGCGAATAACTTTACATCTGAAGCATTTAAAAACTTTATTTGTCCATTGTTTATTTCTAAAGAAACACAACAATGTATAAAAGACTCTATTACCTTGTATCTCACGTTATGGCTCCGTAGCAGACGTTTTTGTAAAAATGCTAAAGGCTAACGATTGTGTCATAACCACGCGACTTTCTGTCGCATAGTAGAAGAATTACCGTATAGTACAGGAGAAGCTTGCAGGCAGTTTCGACTTACATTAGCTGTTTAAGTTTAATTACCTAGCCTACTGTGGTAGCCAAAATGTGGACAACTCCTGCGTATAACAAATAGATATAACAAAACTTTATTCTGTTCTCTGGGTGAAGATGTCATTTATTCAACACCCCTTCTTGTATCAATTTACTTCAGGTTGAGTAGCTAAGACTAATCAGTCGGCATCAAAGTTGTTAAACTTTGTGTTGATTTAAAACTAAGAATAATGCAACACTGTTCAGGCCCCTTTAGCAGTGGCAATGGCAGCAATACTCAAAATGAAAGTAGTGACAGTGTGGCTGCTGTCTCTGGGGTAATAACTTCCATCCTGACTTATACCAAACATATAACAATTGTCCTCCTCTGTGTTTATAACTTTGTAGACAAGGTGGTGGTGGGCAGCTACATGGGGATGCTGAGGATATTCTCCCCACATGCCAATAAGACCAGCGAGGGAGCTCTGGTCGAGGCCCTGCTTCTCGAAGTCCAGCTCCAAAATGCCATCATCCAGGTGGAAGTGGGCAAGTTTGTGTCGTAAGTAGATTTCACAAATCTGGGTCATCAAAGGGTTAAAACGGCTTTTTACTGCAGACGCGGTGGATTGTAGGCTGTTATGTTTTTCCTCTACATTACATCTACCCTATGAAAAAATGACACATTTAATTTGACACCATGATTAATAGTCAAATTGAACATTTCATTCTGATTTGCAGTAGATGTTTAATGTTAATGCTTTTTGTTTCCATGGATAGGACATTGTGTCAAAATGTTTAGGTTTTTATGAGTTCAGCTAGCTAGATGGAAAAAGACATGTCAGTATTTAGACACTAATGGGCACTATTGGTTCCACTCTTGGTTTCACGGTTGCTAACACGGTGCCACTCCTGATAAATCAGGTCACCACAGATCTGTGCTCTAACACCAGGATCGTTGATGGTGTTACTAATCTCTCTCTGCTGCTCTTGGCTTCCTCCCCTTCCTGTACGTGAGGCCTTCACCTGTGTTAATGTTTTGTAGGTCAAATTGGCATTAGCCGCACACCCTTTGCCAGGAAGCAAACTTAATCACTGTCTCACGAATGCAGAGCTCTACCTTATTGTGACAAATAACAGATTACACTCCTCTAAAGGCACAAAGAGATTGTGATCAGCAAAGCAAAGGGCTGCAACTAATGCAGATTACTTATTCATCAATGGATGAATAGTATTAATATCAAAAAATAGAGACAAACACTAAAAACCTAAACAATTTACAATGATATGTTTTTGCGTGCTCAATTACTGTGCCTAAAATCTAGATGTTATGTTAAATAACAATAAAAAAAATGTATGAAGCATTTAATTATGTAACAAACTCTACATTTGCATTGTATGCATTTAGTTGATGCTCGTATTTTGAAATGGCTCGTTCTTAGTAAGTAAGTCAGAGGTCATTGTTGGAGGGGACACAGAGCGGTAGATGGACATATTGGCTTGCTCGAGAACTAAACCATTGGACTTTAGATTACAGGACAGCTACTATGTGCACTGTGGCCACCCTGACAGCCATATCTCTGTTTATGTTACATATGTGTGCTGCTGCCTGGGAACGAGTCACAGGTATTTATTTTAACTCTGTCTCAACTTTCTGGGAATTATAAGCATTCATAGTACAGCTTATAATAAAGCCTTACTTTAAACTGCCAGGCAGAAACACCCATTCATAACTCATCACATCGCTTTTTCATTCATAATAAAACCCATCCCTGCTTTTGCTTACCACCTCATTAATGTCTTTTTATTCCCCTGCGATGCATGCTAACCCAAAACCACCATGTCAAGAGTTTCTCTCCCTCGTCATGATTTACCATGATCTGTCAGCCACACGGCGACCCAAACATAGTTGTGCTTATAATGTCAGGTTAACCACTGAGTTGCTAGCATAGCTGTCGGAACCCAAGAGCCCCATCCTGCTTTGTTATTGCACTGCATAATTGGATCTTGAGAGCTGACAACCCTCAAGAGTCAAGTTCAAGTGAAATGTGCAAATGCCTCCAGTGAAAATGACTTGTTTTGGAGCGAAGATGATTAAGTGACCCCTGACAGCCAAAAGTATTTGAAAGTGGGGAAGAGGAAGGATAGCGGGAGGAAAGGAATGATGTGGGATGACAGGATAGTGGTGATGTGTCTCTTAGAGGATATATCCACTAGTATCCACTTTATACTTACCTAAGCAGGAAATGGAACACACTGAACCATGTGCTCTTTTTAATAAAACCCAGTTTTTGTAAAAAATAAAATTAACCTGTTAGAGCTCTAAAGCATCACTAGCATCAATCACTCTCAGCAGGATAGAACTGCTGATCTTAACATTGTTTGTGCCTTGCTCTGATCTTCAAGGTAGTTAACATTTAGGGCAAGCATAGACAAATGTTCGGCACTGATAGTTATCACACTGATATCTAGAGCCAGACCGATATATCGGCGGGCTGATATTATTGGCCGATATTAGGCATTTTCCAAACTATCGGTATTGGCATTTATAATGGCCGATAAACAAATATTTAAAAAATGAAATAAAAACGGACGAAACACCCTTCAACCATGTTATGAGTGTTGGCGTTGCATAGTTTGTCCACCAGAGGGCGCTCTACAACGTCCCTGTTGGCAACACGCTTTGATTTTTTTTCATTGTTATTGTGCTTTTGTTCAAAGGACTTTAAGTTTCATATCTTAAGTTTGTTATCGGCCTTAAAAATCCTTTATCGGTCGGGCTCTACTGATATCTATAGTTGAATTAATTAATTTCATTAAAGGTTAAGATGTATAAAGGTGCAGGAAACTTGTACCTTTTTGGACAACTCCAAATCTACGCTGCGACAATATTGTAAACAATTTCAAAGCTACGTGCTACAAAGTTGCGTGTCTTAGGTTGCTATGGCAATACACTGAAGTGGCACAAAGATGACGATGACAGACAGACATAGCCTTCCCCATTTATTTCAATGAGGTCACAAAGAAATGTCAAAAAAGTTTAACCTGGCTCAACTTTTGCTGCACAGCAATGCAGTGTCATCCTGCAGGGTGCGGCATACTTTTTAATGTGAACCGGATAATTCTACTTTTTACTTGGCAGTTGTTGCAACAGGGGATAAAATTGTTGTCATCATGATGACTTTTCAGAATTGTAAAAACCATCCTCATAGGAAAACAAACTGATGTGCAGTGTTGGGGCATCTAATAAGCCTCCAAACTCAATTAGCAATTTCCCAAACCAGGACAACATGCTCCTGCCAATAAAGACCCTTGCATGTTTGTAGCGCAGAATGTTTTTGGTCTGAAGGCAACAGAAGAATCTCACATTAAACATTATGATTGAGCCAGATGAGCTTCACCAGCCTCCCCTTATCTATTAAATTACACGAGGAATTGAACTCCTAACCCTGGCAGCCTTACTTTAGCCATTCATCCGAACGCTACCTCCCATAGTCTTACTGTGGGGGCACATGAACCTTCCAGAAAGGTTTTTGGAAAAAAAGCTCTGGTGGTTTGCCTCGAAGGGTTCCCACGTCATCACGCTGGAAGCAGAATCCAACTAAATCAGTCTGTTTGATAGATGTCGTGTTTAGTTACCTGCGGTTTTTCTGCATTGCATTCTTCAGACGGGTGGGCATTTTGGAGGCTGGGCCTCAACAGTGAAACACGTTGTAAATGTTGTCAGGGCAGACCGAGGCGGGCAGATGGTGAAAGGTTTTGTTTCAGCACTGATTTGAGTGGTTTTCCACAGAAGAAAGAAGACTTGTGGGATCCAGTTTCTCCTCCCTTGTTGTTCTTTGCTCCACAAACATTACAGCAGTGGTTGAAAGTCAGTGAGACAGCAGTTTTTCTGGGTCCAGAAAGTCGACAGATTCCTTCTCTGTGGGCTTGTGGTAAAGTAAATAAGTGAACATCTAGGATCAGCATCACTGAGACCATCATCTACACCCCAACCAAAACCAGTGTTTAAAAAAAAAAAAATCCACCAGCTGTTGCAGTAATTATTTTCGAGGTATGAGTTAAAATATGAATGGGTGCCACCCTTTAGCTGAGAACACGGGTTCTACCACAGTGGCAGGAAGCATCTGTCCTGAATGCAAGACACTGACTCCACCAGCTCCATGGCTGCAGCTCTGTAGCTGACCCTGACTTCTGATCTCTGATGTCCCCATGGAGTCACATTATATGGCCAACAACTTGTTTGTGCTTAGCATTACAGTTATACTCTATGTAGGGCTTACTCATAACCTTGTAGAACATATTTTCCCACAACTGCATCAGTTTATCATTTTACACAAAACAAGACAAAGAAACAACACACACCAAAAGTAGCAACATAAGAGCCATATCATTGACATTAACAGCCACAGCAACCCCGCCCACATCAAATACATAGAAGAAGACAATTGGTGCTTACTGGTGTTTTGGTGTATTGGTGTTATTCACATGTAAGCACATCTCATTGTGTTATTCACACAATGAGATTTTAGATAAATAATCATCAGAAGTGTGTATATAATGACTAAGTGGGTAAAGGTAAATAATAGAACAGCTAGAACAGTCTGGTAAGTTCAGAAAATGACATCACTTTACTGTAATGCAGCCTTTAAAACCAGGAAAAGACACCACTTATGCCATATCACGATATTACGATATCCAAAATCTAAGACGATATCTAGTCTCATATCACGATATCGATATGATATTGATATACTGCCCAGCCCTACCCCTAACACTATGTGGACTTTGGAGAGGGAAATCGTCCAACATAATTTTAATGGGTTGTTTGGAAAAAAATAACACTGCTGTGTTAGATGAGCAATTAATTATCTGTTATAAGTCATGAAGTACACTGTATTGTAGCTGTCATATCTTCACAACTGTAACTGTGGATTTTCTGAAGTTTGTATCCAACATACTTGGTTAGTTAGTTAACATAGTATTAGTTAACATAGTTGGTTGTCGTATTATTCACCATCAGCTTTACTGTTTTCAGTGTAACAGTGTATCTTTTCTTCTCTTTTTAGGTGTTCAGAGCTTCTTCATCTGGCTGTTCTTCACCCCAGGAAGTTGTCAGTCTTCTCTGTTTCAGGTAACACACATGCACACAAACGTAAAGGTAAACCTCTAAATGCTTCCTCTATTGTGTTCTCTGCATCTCATCCCACTTTGAATGAGCATTGAACAATTTTTTCATTTATTATTCATGTTTAGTGAGAACAACTTTCACCTTCAAAAACAGCATACAGATTAGATTTTTTTTCTGATCTGTGTGTATGTGTGCATGCAGGCACTGCAGGGAACGTGGAGCACGGTGACCAGTACCAGCTAAAGTTGGTTTATGAACACAATCTGCAGAGAACAGCCTGCAACATGACCTACGGCACCTTTGGAGGGGTCACAGGTATGACTTTCTGACAGCAGTGGCATTAAGTCACCACACACACACACACACACACACACACACACACACACACACACACACACACACACACACACACACACACACACACACACACACACACACGGATCATTTACAGCAATTAACACTTTATATCCACCAGGAAAAGTGTCTGGTAGAAGCCAGGCTGTGTGTATGTGTGCACATTGTTGTACTGTACCACATTTAAACATGAATGTGTATACACACACACACACACACACACACACACACACACACACACACACACACACACACAACCTTACAGATTAACCCATACAATGGACCACACATTTACGTAACACACATACACGCGTAATAATGACTCACTGAAATATATGTCCACATATAGACAAACATGTTTCTCCTCTCCTCTCCTGTCCTGTCCTGTTCTGTCATCCCCACTCCTCATACTCCTCCCTGTTGTCAGCACTAGATGGCAGTGCAGACCTTGTATTTACAGTTCTTCAAATGAATGAATGGGATCCTGTATTGCCTCTTGCAGGGAAATTCCCTTTTTAACCACCTCTCAAGAGCGGGTCAGAGTTCAGCTGCAGAACAGCACCCCTGGATCTGGCAGAGATTTATAGTCTACCTCAGCTACCAGCTAAGGTAGACAATGCTGCTAAATCACAGAACTTGGTTCAAGCAAAACCCACATGAAGATATTTCAAACACAAAATGTTTTTTGAGTTCTAACTTTAGGTTTTAATAAACCACGTTGCTCCCTTGGACATGAACAATTTCCTTTTTGCTGTAATAACCAGACCAAAAAGCAGCATCATACTAAAAAGATTAACTGACAAAGTAAAAATTCAGCAAAGTAGAAGTTTGGGACCTAAAATGCCGTAAAAGCGACAAATTACCGATTGAATTTCAGTTGCCAAATTTTTAATTTTCACTCTGCATGTATTTAATTTATGTTGCATTCATGTTGAGTTTGATTTTCATTCACTATCATCACTTATATGTGCTGCTGCTGCCGATTGCAGACCCTCTTCATGGTTTAACTCAACTAAATATCATGAAAAACAACGCTGAAAAATGGTCAATTACCAATTACCAATTTTTTTTGTTTCCTATTCTAGTCATATCTTGCAACAACTACTTTAACTCATACCCTTTCCTGCTTCCTGTCCTACAAACGTCTTATAAGCATGTTCTTGTGATGATATTTTAAACAATCTTCATTTCCTTTTTTCGACTGTCATAGATACACATTTTATATAACATCACGGATACAGAAGTGGTTGCTTCTATTGTCTCATCATTGTTAAGGTCATATGAGTTGTTTAGGGTTAGGGGTTTGAGTCGAGGAAGCTGCTCGCTGTTTCACTCACTGTTTCACTCACTGTTTCACTCACTGTTTCACTCACTGTTTCACAGAGTTTACATGGAAAGGAGTTGATCTCACGCTTGATTTGCTGGAGCACACTCACGCACACTCGTAATGATTTGCAGACACTTGCTAAAATGCACACTCATTTACAAACAAGTACAGAAATATAGATATTCACAAAGAGAGGGATGACCGGAGCTCTGAGGCCAGACCAGCCGCGTGTGTGCGTGTGCGTGTGTGAGCGAGAGTTGTGTCTGCTCTTACACGTGAGCGTGTAGGTCTATAATAGCAGCCATTTAGCAGTGCTGTAGGCGCTGTAATAGCAGCTCTGTACTAATACTTCTCTAATAGCTGGGCTGCCTTTGGGGTTTGGGTCATATTCAGGCCACACACACATATACACACACACACACACACACACACACACACACACACACACACACACACACACACACACACACACACACACACTGAGCCTGGACTTGCCTTTTTAAGCTTTGGTCAGACGCATACATATACAATACACACATAATCACACACAGAGACACATGTGCACTACAAAATAAATTGGCACACAAGTGTGCTTGGACACACATCCACATGTACCCACACACTCTCTCTGTCTCACACACGCACTCTCTCTCACTCACACACAGACGGAGGCGAGGCTCTGCCCACTGCAGTGTGCGGCCAGCCTCTGTCCTTTGTTGGCTGCTCTGTGTGCTTGTTCAACATGTCTTATTAATGATACCAATACTGGCCCGTTTCCTCCACTGTGTCTGAGCGCCGTCGCTCTTATACAGGGCTCTTTGACACGTAATACCTGGGCGTGTGAAATTAAACGTGCACAGTTACTATTATGGCACAGTCTGGCTCTCATTTTCATAACATAGCACTTTTCTTATTATTGATGATACAGCGCTGTGTCAGGCTGTCTGAGTGGGTGGTGTTTTGACCCTAACACCGAAGTGTGTTTGTCTGGGAGGAATGTCCACTCCTTGGGTATCCAGCTGTTTTTGGAGTCCTGACAAAACAGAGCATGTTTTTATTGAATTAAATGAAAACATGCCAGAGTCACGAAATATGTTGTCATTTTGGACAAATTACTGTTTATGGCAGCCTAAATCAGCTCCAAGTAAAGCTGCTTTTAGCAATTAAAGTATGTACTTTTTTTTTTTTTTACCCCTGTCTGAAATAAGAAAAATCTAAACCAGAGGATGATAAGAAGAAACAAAGATCAGAATCATAATACGCAACGCTAGTGCTAAGAGACACTGTCAACACTATAATTGCCGGGAGCTTGTATACTTCCAGAGATTTTCCACATTAAGGACAGTTACACAATTACAAACAACACACACACACACACACACACACACACACACACACACACACACACACACACACACACACACACACACACTCTCACTAATGAATGTAAATCCACACATATGCAGACATACACACTCATGATCCTGCAACATTTGCTGTTGGTTCATTTTTAGTATTAAGCACACTTCAGGGCGTGTCTGCAGTGTGAGAGACCTTGTCTTTCAGCGTGTTAACGGCCACCCTAAACTCCACTCATCTCTCACACACACACACACACACACACACACACACACACACACACACACACACACACACACACACACACAGTTGTCTTTCCTGTCTTGCCTGTTTGTGCCACTTGTGCTATGCCTACGAAGTTGTCAGTTACATGGACTGAACGTTTAGCTTGTGTGTGTATATATGTGTGTGCTGGTATTGATGACAATCTGTTCTTGTTTATATTGATCTTGTCATTTTTAAAATTTTACATTCATAGTCAATTTTACTTGTATTGGGCTAAACCTATATGTACTATTATAATCCTTTTGTCTTTTTAGGTGTGACATTGTACGATCTGTCCAGGGACAGCAGATGTAAAATAGCCTTTTGGCTAATTCTGGCACATTTTACATTTTCATATGTATTAGTGTGCATTGTCCCTGTTAACCTGAAATAAATAAATAAATAAACACGCACACACACACACACACACACACACACACACACACACACACACACACAAAAACACACACAAACGCGTGTTTACACAGAATAGGTGTGTAGGAGTGGGAAGCTTTTCTGTCTAAATTCTTGGTTGTGTGTGTGTGTGTGTGTGTGTGTGTGTGTGTTGGGCTGTAGGTGGCTGTCTCCCTGACCTCTAGTTGATGGCAGTGTGAGTTTTAATAGCGCGTTGAGGCCTAATTATAGTTCTCTGGTCACACAGCCACACTGCTTTATGACCGTGTGTGTTGCTGTGTGTTTGTGTGTGTGTTAGGGCTTAGTATGTCCTACATCAGGCCTTTCCTAACAAACGCACGCTCTTGTACACATTCATACCCAGAGCCAGGTGCGTGGAGGTGTTAATGGAGATATCAGATTCAGCAAGAGGGAGAAACACACCTCATAGCACAACACGACATCACGGCTGAAATGAAACAGAAGCCATGAATGTCCTCCAGGATCATTGGTCAGAGCTGTCATAAAACACAATATGTAACCCCCAAAAATGCAAGGCTTTTTAGCTAACAGTGATTCTGAAAAGAAACTTAGCTGTCTTGCGTACAGTGTCTCAGAAAAAAAGTAAAGCCAAGTGAAGTCTCTCCTCCACTGTGTTGCACTTGGTTGTACACATGAAAACGGGTTCTTTTTGTTACTTACTGTATTAATCTGTCAATTCTTACAATTATCGATTATTCCTTAAGTCTGTAAAACGGCTGAAAGATACCCATGAAAATTCATTCTACATTTATTTTACAGTTATTTAATACACTATATTACATAGAAAAACAGCAAATCTTCATTTTGGAAAAGCTGGAACCAGCAAATGTCTGGCATGTTTCCTTGATAAATTATTTAAACTGTCACTTTTCGACAGACACAAAATAGCCGTCGATCTAACTTTGTCGTTGCACGCCAAGTAATAAGTAATGAACATGCACTTTGATGTTTTTTTTTTGCACAACAAAACTTGATTTTCCACGGTTTGTGCAACACCTCAGCGACAAGCCACTTTGTACCTAGAAGATGTCAATTCCATATTGTACATTCTTCAACATATCATAAATGTATGTGAGTGCTTACCATGTGATTTTGGTCTTTGTTGGATGGGAGTGACTGACTTTTCTTCCACCTCTCTCAGGTCACCACTCCCTGTGTATCCAGTCTATGGACGGGATGCTGATGTTCTTTGAGCAGGACAGCTACACCTTTGGCAGGTTCCTGCCTGGTTTCCTGCTGCCCGGCCCATTGGTCTACAACTCCAGAACAGACAGCTTCCTCACGGTTTCCTCTGCACGCCAGCTGGAGAGCTACAAGTAGGTTTTTGGATAAAGCCTCCTTAATGTTGTTTGCTTTAATGCTTAATTTATGATGTTCTCCTGCAATGATCTAATGCTGGTCAGATATACTCCCCTTCTCTCATCTTACCCAGACACTAATATAACAGGTACAAAATAACACATTACTTATCGGGGGTGGAAATATATTTTAGGAACATTTCAAAACATCCAAAACCACTCTAGTCTCGCCAAAAAACGTTCAGCCAGATAATTGTAACACAGTCAATACAGTCAGTTCCCTAAAGAACTGACTTATTTTCTAGGATACAGTGCCTTGCAAAAGTATTCACCCCCCTTAGCATTTTTCATGTTTTGTTGCCTCACAACCTGGAATCAGCATGGATTGTTTGAGGATTTGCATCATTTAATTTACAGAACATGCCCACAACTTTGAAGATGTTTTTGTATTGTGAATCAAACAACAAATAGGACAAAATAACAGAAAAAGTCAATGTACCCCCCTAAAGTCAATACTTTGTAGAGCCACCTTTTGCGGCAATCACAGCTCCAAGTCGCTTTGGATAAGTCTCTTTGAGCTTGCCACATCTTACCACTGGGATTTTTGTCCATTCCTCCTTGCAAAACTGCTCCAGCTCCTTCAAGTTGGATGGTTTGCGCTTGTGAACAGCAATCTTTAAGTCTGACCACAGATTTTCTATTGGATTGAGGTCTGGGCTTTGACTAGGCCATTCCAACACATTTACATGTTTCCCCTTAAACCACTCAAGTGTTGCTTTAGCAGTGTGTTTGGGGTCATTGTCCTGCTTGAATGTGAACCTCCGTCCTAGCCTCAAATCACGCACAGAGTGGTACAGGTTTTGCTCAAGAATATCCCTGTATTTAGCACCATCCATCTTTCCCTCAACTCTGACCAGTTTCCCAGTCCCGGCTGCTGAAAAACATCCCCACAGCATGATGCTGCCACCACCATATCTCCATGTTTGATGGTGTTCTTTGGGTGATGTGATGTGTTGGGTTTGCGCCGGACATAGCGTTTCCTTTGATGGCCGAAAAGTTCAATTTTAGTCTCATCAGACCAGAGCACCTTCCTCCATACATTTTGGGAGTCTCCCACATGCCTTTTTGAAAACTCAAAACGTGCCATTTTGTTTTTTGCTGAAAGTAATGGCTTTCTTCTGGCCACTCTGCCATAAAGCCCAACTCTATGGAGCGTACGGCTTATTGTCGTCCTATGTACAGATACTCCAGTCTCTGCTGTGGAACTCTGCAGCTCCTCCAGGGTTACCTTAGGTCTCTGTGCTGCCTCTCTGATTAATGCCCTCCTTGCCCGGTCCGTGAGTTTTGGTGGGCGGCCGTCTCTTGGCAGGTTTGCTGTTGTGCCATGTTCTTTCCATTTGGTTATGATATATTTGATGGTGCTCCTGGGGATCATCAAAGATTTGGATATTTTTTATAACCTAACCCTGACTTGTACTTCTCAACAACATTGTCCCTTACTTGTTTGGAGAGTTCCTTGGTCTTCATGGCAGTGTTTGGTTAGTGGTGCCTCTTGCTTAGGTGTTGCAGCCTCTGGGGACTTTCAAAAAAGGTGTGTATATGTAATGACAGATCATGTGACACTTAGATTGCACACAGGTGGACATCATTTCACAATTATGTGACTTCTGAAGGTAATTGGTTGCACCAGAGCTTTTTATGGGCTTCATAACAAAGGGGGTGAATACATACGCACATGCCAATTTTCAGTTTTTTATTTCTAAAAAATAATTTTATGTATATATTTTTCTCATTTCACTTCACCAGCTTAGACTATTGTGATCTGATCCATCCATCCATCCATCCATCCATCCATCCATCCATCCATCTTCTTCCGCTTATCCGGTAATGGGTCGCCGGGGTAGCGGCTCCAGCAGGGGACCCCAAACTTTCCTTTCCCGAGCCACATTAACCAGCTCCGACTGGGGGATCCCGAGGCGTTCCCAGGCCAGGTTGGAAATATAATCCCTCCACCTAGTCCTGGGTCTTCCCCGAGGCCTCCTCCCAGCTGGACGTGCCTGGAACACCTCCCTAGGGAGGCGCCCAGGGGGCATCCTTACCAGATGCCCGAACCACCTCAACTGGCTCCTTTCGACGCGAAGGAGCAGCGGCTCTACTCCGAGCTCCTCACGGATGACTGAGCTTCTCACCCTATCTCTAAGGGAGACGCCAGCCACCCTCCTGAGGAAACCCATTTCGGCCACTTGTACCCTGGATCTCGTTCTTTCGGTCATGACCCAGCCTTCATGACCATAGGTGAGGGTAGGAACGAAAACTGACCGGTAGATTGAGAGCTTTGCCTTCTGGCTCAGCTCTCTTTTCGTCACAACGGTGCGATAAATTGAGTGTAATACCGCACCCGCTGCGCCGATTCTCCGACCAATCTCCCGCTCCATTGTCCCCTCACTCGCGAACAATACCCCAAGGTACTTGAACTCCTTCACTTGGGGTAAAGACTCATTCCCTACCTGGAGAAGGCACTCCATCGGTTTCCTGCTGAGAACCATGGCCTCCGATTTAGAGGTGCTGATCCTCATCCCAGCCGCTTCACACTCGGCTGCGAACCGATCCAGTGAGTGCTGAAGGTCACAGGCCGACGATGCCATCAGGACCACATCATCTGCAAAAAGCAGCGATGAGATCCCTAGCTCACCAAACTGTAACCCCTCTCCACCCCGACTACGCCTCGATATCCTGTCCATAAATACTGCAAACAGGATTGGTGACAAAGCGCAGCCCTGGCGGAGGCCAACTCTCACCTGAAACGAGTCCGACTTACTGCCGAGAACCCGGACACAGCTCTCGCTTTGGTCGTACAGAGATTGGATGGCCCTGAGAAGGGACCCCCTCACCCCATACTCCCGCAGCACCTCCCACAGTATCTCCCGGGGGACCCGGTCATACGCCTTCTCCAGATCCACAAAGCACATGTAGACCGGTTGGGCATACTCCCAGGCTCCCTCCAGGATCCTTGCGAGAGTAAAGATCTGGTCCGTTGTTCCACGACCAGGACGGAATCCGCATTGTTCCTCTTCAACCTGTGGTTCGACTATCGACCGAACCCTCCTTTCCAGCACCTTGGAGTAGACTTTACCGGGGAGGCTGAGAAGTGTGATACCCCTGTAATTGGCACACACCCTCTGGTCCCCCTTTTTGAAAAGGGGAACCACCACCCCGGTCTGCCACTCCTTAGGCACCGTCCCCGACTTCCACGCAATGTTGAAGAGGCGTGTCAACCAAGACAACCCCTCCACACCCAGAGCTTTAAGCATTTCTGGACGGATCTCATCAATCCCTGGGGCTTTGCCACTGTGGAGTTGTTTAACTACCTCAGCAACTTCCACCAGGGAAATTGACGACAATCCCCCATCATCCTCCAGCTCTGCCTCTACCATAGAGGGCGTATTAGTCGGATTTAGGAGTTCCTCAAAGTGCTCCTTCCACCGCCCTATTACCTCCTCAGTTGAGGTCAACAGCGTCCCATCCTTACTGTACACAGCTTGGATGGTTCCCCGCTTCCCCCTCCTGAGGTGGCGAACGGTTTTCCAGAAGCACCTTGGTGCCGACCGAAAGTCCTTCTCCATGTCTTCTCCGAACTTCTCCCACACCCGCTGCTTTGCCTCTTTCACGGCAGAGGCTGCAGCCCTTCGGGCCCTTCGGTACCTTGCAACTGCCTCCGGAGTCCTCTGGGATAACATATCCCGGAAAGACTCCTTCTTCAGTCGGACGGCTTCCCTGACCACCGGTGTCCACCACGGTGTTCGTGGGTTACCGCCCCTTGAGGCACCTAAGACCCTAAGACCACAGCTCCCCGCCGCAGCTTCAGCAATGGAAACTTTGAACATTGTCCACTCGGGTTCAATGCCCCCAGCCTCCACAGGGATGCACGAAAAGCTCCACCGGAGGTGTGAGTTGAAAGTCTGTCGGACAGGGGCCTCCTCCAGACGCTCCCAATTTACCCGCACTACCCGTTTGGGCTTACCAGGTCTGTCCAGAGTCTTCCCACACCCTCTGACCCAACTCACCACCAGATGGTGATCAGTTGACAGCTCTGCCCCTCTCTTCACCCGAGTGTCCAAAACATACGGCCTCAGATCAGATGAAACGATTATAAAATCGATCATTGACCTTTGGCCTAGGGTGCTCTGGTACCAAGTACACTTATGAGCATCCCTATGTTCGAACATGGTGTTCGTTATAGACAATCCATGACTAGCACAGAAGTCCAACAACAAACAACCACTCTGGTTTAGATCAGGGAGGCCGTTCCTCCCAATCACGCCTCTCCATGTGTCTCCATCATTTCCCACGTGCGCGTTGAAGTCCCCCAGCAGAACTATGGAGTCCCCCACTGGAGCCCCATACAGGACTCCATTCAAGGTCTCCAAGAAGGCCGAATACTCCGAGCTCTTGTTTGGTGCATACGCACAAACAACAGTCAGAGTTTTCCCCCCCACAACCCGCAGGCGTAGGGAGGCGACCCTCTCATGCACCGGGGTAAACTCCAACGTAGCGGCGCTCAGCCGGGGGCTTGTGAGTATCCCCACACCCGCCCGGCGCCTCACACCCTGGGCAACTCCGGAGAAGAAAAGAGTCCAACCCCTATCCAGGAGTATGGTTCCAGAACCGAGACTGTGCGTAGAGGTAAGCCCCACCAGATCCAACTGGTAGCGCTCCACCTCCCGCACAAGTTCCGGCTCCTTCCCCCACAGAGAGGTGACGTTCCACGTCCCCAGAGCCAGCGTCTGCTTCCCGGGTCTGGTCCGTCGAGGCCCCTGACCTTCACTGCCACCCATGTGGCAGCGCACCCGACCCCAGCGGTTCCTCCCACAGGTGGTGGGCCCATGGGTTAGAGAGAGAGGTGCCACGTAGCTTTTTCGGGCTGTGCCCGGCCGAGCTCTGTGGCAAACCCGGCCACCAGGCGCTCGCTGACGGGCCCTCCATCTGGGCCTGGCTCCAGATGGGGGCCCCGGGCTTCCTCCGGGCAGGGTCACTCCATCTCTACCTCGTTTTTTCATAGGGTTTTTGAACCATTCTTTGTCTGGCCCCTCCCCTGAGACCACTTTGCCTTGGGAGACCCTACCAGGAGCACAAAGCTCCAGACAACACAGCCCTCAGGTTCATAGGGACACACAAACCTCTCCACCATGATAAGGTGATGGTTCCAGGAGAGGGTGATCTGATCCATCACATACAATTCAGATTAAAAAAAACATTAAACTAAAGGCTGTAATGTAACAAAATAGGTAAACAGCCAAGGGGGGTGAATACTTTTGCAAGGCACTGTATATGTAATTTGTTTGAATTATTTGTCATGGAGTGTGTTGCAATGAAATAATTGATGTACTTTGGCTAAATTATTGCTAAAAAGAAAATAAAGCATATCATGAATTGCTTTTTAAGTAATAAAAGAGCAAAGTAAAACATATGTATTTTAGAGATTGTTAGATTGAGGTTGGTTAACACCAATGTCCCCAAATGAAAACACATCACTTCAAAAGTTTTAGTCTGTAAGCTGTAGCAGCTATGAAGTTATCTGAGGATACCTGGTGTTATCCATTGTCTTCAGTTTCAGCTGCTGATGGTTAGTGAGCGGCGCTGAACCATCTTAAAGGCATCTGATCTCACTGCAGATCTCGCCTGGATGGACCAAAACAGATACACACACCCACACACAGTTTGATTGGAAAATATCTCCCTTTAATGTGAGCACATGCACACTGCCTATTTCCCTCTGGCACAGGCATGGAGAGCTATCAGAAGTCTCACAGGCTGCGTGGGTGTACGGTATGCGTGTCTGTAGTTTTCTTTCCCAGCTGTTTGTTATCTGGATGCCCCCCACCAGTATCAAGAGATTCTCCAGACTAGTTATCACCGTGGAAACACTGACTTCACTACTCTCCCTGGACACACAGCCCTTTGATGCATATTCTGTAAATGACATATAGCAGATACTGTGTACCTTTTAGATATGCAACAACACTGCATTACTTATAGCAATAAGCTTTTATTTACATTACAGTGTGAAGTGTATACACCCCGAACTAACATATCATTTTTGGTTGAAATGGTTTCATTTAAAGAGATGTATGTAGAAAGCAATATTTCAATCTGCTCTGTCTGGGCAGTCCACTCTTGTCCACCGCACTGTATACATTATAATCTGTACAGCATACAGCAACCTCTGTCCTTTTCGACCCTAAATATTCACCTTTCTTTGAAGTTTGCTCGAGATAATTCTTACATCGTTCTTAAAGGGCAGGTACAAGCATTCTCATTCTCTTACCTGTTGTGGTATCTAGCCATGCAGATTCACGTCTTAAGGGAAGTCTTGAAGAGAGAAACTTTTATTCAACCAGGCACTGATGTGTTATGGTTTCACCGACTGTTTTATTTATTTATTTATATATAGTGTGAGGAAAATAAGTATTTGAACACCCTGCTATTTTGCAAGTTCTCCCACTTAGAAATCATGGAGGGGTCTGAAATTGTCATTGTAGGTGCATGTCCACTGTGAGAGACATAATCTAAAAAAAAAAAAATCCAGAAATCACAATGTATGATTTTTTAACTATTTATTTGTATGATACAGCTGCAAATAAGTATTTGAACACCTGAGAAAATCAATGTTAATATTTGGTACAGTAGCCTTTGTTCACAATTACAGAGGTCAAATGTTTCCTGTAGTTTTTCACCAGGTTTGCACACACTGCAGGAGGGATTTTGGCCCACTCCTCCACACAGATCTTCTCTAGATCAGTCAGGTTTCTGGGCTGTCGCTGAGAAACACGGAGTTTGAGCTCCCTCCAAAGATTCTCTATTGGGTTTAGGTCTGGAGACTGGCTAGGCCACGCCAGAACCTTGATATGCTTCTTACAGAGCCACTCCTTGGTTATCCTGGCTGTGTGCTTCGGGTCATTGTCATGTTGGAAGACCTAGCCTCGACCCATCTTCAATGCTCTAACTGAGGGAAGGAGGTTGTTCCCCAAAATCTCGCAATACATGGCCCCGGTCATCCTCTCCTTAATGCAGTGCAGTCGCCCTGTCCCATGTGCAGAAAAACACCCCCAAAGCATGATGCTACCACCCCCATGCTTCACAGTAGGGATGGTGTTCTTGGGATGGTACTCATCATTCTTCTTCCTCCAAACACGGTTAGTGGAATTATGACCAAAAAGTTCTATTTTGGTCTCATCTGACCACATGACTTTCTCCCATGACTCCTCTGGATCATCCAAATGGTCATTGGCAAACTTAAGACGGGCCTTGACATGTGCTGGTTTAAGCAGGGGAACCTTCCGTGCCATGCATGATTTCAAACCATGACGTCTTAGTGTATTACCAACAGTAACCTTGGAAACGGTGGTCCCAGCTCTTTTCAGGTCATTGACCAGCTCCTCCCGTGTAGTTCTGGGCTGATTTCTCACCTTTCTTAGGATCATTGAGACCCCACGAGGTGAGATCTTGCATGGAGCCCCAGTCCGAGGGAGACTGACAGTCATGTTTAGCTTCTTCCATTTTCTAATGATTGCTCCAACAGTGGACCTTTTTTCACCAAGCTGCTTGGCAATTTCCCCGTAGCCCTTTCCAGCCTTGTGGAGGTGTACAATTTTGTCTCTAGTGTCTTTGGACAGCTCTTTGGTCTTGGCCATGTTAGTAGTTGGATTCTTACTGATTGTATGGGGTGGACAGGTGTCTTTATGCAGCTAACGACCTCAAACAGGTGCATCTAATTTAGGATAATAAATGGAGTGGAGGTGGACATTTTAAAGGCAGACTAACAGGTCTTTGAGGGTCAGAATTCTAGCTGATAGACAGGTGTTCAAATACTTATTTGCAGCTGTATCATACAAATAAATAGTTAAAAAATCATACATTGTGATTTCTGGATTTTTTTTTTTTAGATTATGTCTCTCACAGTGGACATGCACCTACGATGACAATTTCAGACCCCTCCATGATTTCTAAGTGGGAGAACTTGCAAAATAGCAGGGTGTTCAAATACTTATTTTCCTCACTGTATGTATATATATATATATATATATATATATATATATATATATATATATATATATATATATATATATATATATATATATATATATATATCAGATGACGGGGTCAGGGCTTCACTGACTGTTATACATTTCATATCAGATGACTGGTCAAACTGTTCTGCCTCGCTCAGTTTATTTAGCCTGTTGGACCGTCTCCTGTCCTGATGAATGAGAGCTTGATTTTGTGTGTGTGTGTGTGTGTGTGTGTGTTGGCGTCAGCTTTGAGATTTTAGTTTGTGTTTACCCATGACACTGAGAGAGCATATGTAGTGTGTGTTTGTATAATTTGTGTTTGTGTGTGTGTGTGCATGCTGTGGCTATGTATATGCTTGTATGATGTAGCCTATATGTTTAAGGTAAATGAGTGTTTGTTTGTGGAGCTTTTCAGAGAGATCCTCTTTCATATAAATGAGAACACACTGTCGGGGCCTACCAAAACTTTGTCCATGCATGTGAGAGCGCACACACCATGTCCACCACAAGCACTTTTAAATGGCAAACAACAAAAAAAAAACCTCTCCACGTTCTCAAGAGTTTGTCTATGCCAGTGGTCTGTGTGTGTGCGTCTTGTTCTCCATCCTCATATGTTAGGCATGCAGGTGAATAATCAGATTTTTGTGGTTTTTCCATTTTTCTCGCACACACAGTGCTTTGTGTTATTTTTACCCTCTTTCATTATACTTAAATCAACATCCAACCAATTTCTGGTGGATTTAACTGAACACACACAGTCACACATACACACACATGCATGTCCAGTTTTAATTCATTCATGCTGCCTCACATCCCATCATTAATAAGACATTTAAGTGAAGGCTGGAATAGCAATACCAAAACAGAATGAAAGAATACAGTTATTTTATGGTGTTGTTTTAGTATTATTAGGCTGAATTTAATCCATTCACTCATGCAGGAGTGGGTCTGTCGATCCGTTGAGTCTTGCTTTAAAAGCTTAAAACCGCTGACATGTTTAATATATATTTTAGTCAATTTTCTTCCCCGGGAAATCCACGGTGTGATGAAAAGGTTTCTTTAGTGGCAGTCATCCATAACGCAGCTTGTTAGTCTGCTCTCCATTTCTCATAGAAGCTCAGCAGGTACCACTACTGTACAGAAGAGTTGAAAACTATAAATGTTGCATTGCAAAAATCAGTTTAAAACACTTGCATTTGCTGTTTTATGCACAATTTAATGAGGAATTAGTGTTACTTTTAGGGTCACCTATGCTAATTTGATTTATAAGGGTATAAAACTGAAATGTTTTAGGCAATGGGATGGCAGTAATGTGACAATTTCTTCCTCTATACAAAACATTTAAAATGAATAAACAAAGGTAAGGAAGAAAAAGTCTTTATAAAATACCAATGAAGACCTGATGGCGCTTGAAATGTATTTTACATTTATCTTGCTTCACTCTAAAAAAAAAATATGATTAGTAATGGGGCCTTTTGGTGATTGAGTTGCCTGTGATGCATACAGAACCAAAGCTGTGTCCCAATTCCATTTTACATACTAACTCTAAACAGGTTTGAGTTAGTGCATTCACGCTGAATGCATCTAAACACAACTGTCAATATGCTAACATGCTCATAAGGCCAATGCTAACATGCTGATGTTTAGCAGGTAATTATAATCATCCTAATTTACGGTGTTAGTATGCTAACATTTGCTTATTCACAGTGAACACAGAGTACAGCTGAGGCTGATGGGAATTGTATTCATTTTGCAGGTATTTGGTCTGGCAGTATTGGACATTTCAAAAGTTTAACCTGATGATGGCCATAGATGAAAAGTAACGATATCGCCAAAGTTATTACAATTAATCCTGAGGAGTACATTAATGTCTGCACCAGATTTCATAGCAATCCATGTAATATTTAAGATATTTCAGTCTGAAAGTCATTGACCAACCAACAGACATTGCCTTCCCTAGAGCCGCTGCCCCATATTTACCTTCATAAAAAACTAACTACAGAAACAATGCTATTCCTATAAAGTACAGTGTATAGTGTTGTTGCATTGTTTACTAACCAATAAGGCAAACATTTCAAAACCCAGCAATTTTACTTACATGAAGTGCTCAAGGGTTAAACATGAAAAACTTGAACCCTTATACTGAATTCTTCAGTGAACACGTGCTGTTTTTTTCCGTCAGTTTGTCTAATTAGTTTTCTAACATCACCCAAATATTGCTTAACCCTTGTGTTGTCTTCCCGTCAACCTTCCTGACGTTTTTGACACCTTTTTTTCACAGTTTGTTTTTGCTTTTTCCAACGTTTTAAATTGTTAAATTTTTCTTGTACACATTTTCAGCGCTTATTTCTACGTCCCATATTTTCTGATATAAAACAAAAATTGAAAATGGGTCATTGTGTCCCGAAGTCAACACAAGGGTTAAACTACTAAACAAAAAAATGCCAAAGGTGAAAATTGTGTCTCCTGATGTAAAGATTGCTGCCAGCTTTGATTAACTGCAACACTGTATTACTGAATGAGAGTGGATAAATCAGCAGTTATTTAGCGGGCTGCAGTCCGGAGTCGGGCTGGGTCGGGGTTTGGAGCTCTCCGTTCATCCAGGTGTTCGAGGAGAAGGATAGATTCCCGCCAAGCCACTTCGACTGCCAGCTTCTTACTGGAAAAATCCTGATGCTGAAGATGCCAAAATCAACTGACCACAGATCAGTCTGACCACTTTATCCTCAGCCAGTTGCTAACAGCTCGCTGATTAAAACTGATAGACCACAGTTCCGGGGAACAGCAGGTCAGTCGCTTGTTGACTGACCTGACAGAAGCTGTAAAAGAGAGAGAGGATATGAGACGCTAGCTGTGGATTTTGTTAATAATGGACATGTTATACAGTGTTTGACTTTATTTAAATGTGAATAACTGATGTGTACTAGGATCTCTGCCCTGGCCTTACATTTGGAATTTCACTCAGGAAAATAGCTGGTGATGTTGTGGTCTTGGGCTAGTGGTAAAATAAGCAAAATTTGTAACCAGAGAGTCACTAATTTCAGTTTTTGGACTGAAATATCTGGAAGGAATGGTTAAATGGGAAATGCTCTCTGCATAGTGCAAAGCTTCCTTAAGCAAGGCAGTTCACTTCCAGGTCTTCCCAAGCAACCAATACGGTCAAAATACCTACTGAGTAAAAATGGACTGTTTCCAAGAATATTTAATCATAGCAGAGATAAACTTTGGATTCATTAAGTTGGATGCATATGGATTTAAAACTTTTACATGTCCGAAATAGCTTGGTGTTTGCTTGCAGAAACGGTTCAGAAAGCAACTTGCATATAAAACGGTGGCCGGAAAACAACACCCTAATAGTACGCTGTCCAGAGATTAAATATTATGCTAAGCAGCTGTCTGTGTCTATCTGACTCCCAGGTTTGAGACTCTGGCAGTGGCTACAGAGGCAGAGAGTCGACAGGATCCTGATCTGCCCCTCAAGACTGGAGGCAAAAGGCTGATGGTGAGTCCTAAACACAGCAGCTACCAGAGATAAACTGACAGTGTGTGTACGTAAGATCTAGGTCTGCCCCCTCTTAGTCGATGAGTCGGCTAATCAGTCGTTTTAGTCTTAATCGACAAAGATTTCTTTAGTTGATTAGTCACGTTTTATGCATTTTTCATGCTTAATGACTTATTTCCAAGAAACGTAAGCACTAGATTTAAAGTTGCGCTTTTGCATGATTCTTTGTGGAGAAACTCAGTTTTACAGATCAAATCATGTGTGTTAGTCGACTAAGAATTTCTTTAATCGAGGATAGCCCGAGAAAGATTCTGTTGGTTTTTGGCATTAATGCAGCTTTAACCTGAAATCTGAAGAATTTTGTTTTCCCCAGTCAAATTTAAACAATAGAGGAATCCATATTTTGGACAATTGTATCCTTTGTGACCTAGTTGGATTAGGTTCCTAAAACCATGCTTAACAACGCTAGCACAAACAAATATGTTGTTAGTTTGAGCATGTTAAAGGTCCGACAAACATTAATGTGCATAACATACATAACGTAACTGTGTTATTGGTTGTATGTGGGTAAGGTACAGTTAGTTGACAGCTAGTTCAAATTCAAATGCATTGGTATTCATCTATAGTATATACAGTTGAATGATATGTTCCTCTCGGGCCAAGACGGTCAACAATAGGTAAGCAAGCCCCCGAGAGGCCTACTGTAAAGTGCAAGTTCAACTGCACATACTATAACAGATATTAAATAATACAATAACTAAGAACTGCAAACAGCAGTTAGATTTAACGGTAAGATTAAAAACTTCTGCAATATTGTATAAACGATCGGCAGCAAAACTGTAGAATGAAGAATGTAAAAGAAACTTATGTACGAATGAAAGGCACCAGCACATTTACCCATAACCTTGAATCATATTGATCTTTATAATTAGTATGAATGTATTGAATGTCAGTTAGGAAAAATGTCCATGCCTTTTAGTACTCTTGCCATTTTCCAGAGAGCACTAACACTTTCAATTTTCCCACAGCACCACAAAAGCACAAGAGCCATGAATGCCAACATACACAGATCACATGTCTTTATTCATAGAGCTTAAATGCATTTGGCCACATGGCTGCCTTTATACAATGGGAATACTTAACAAAAGAGATGGATTTCAGTGACTGCATAAACATTCTGTGAAGGGTACTCAGAGTATACATCATGCTTGTTGTAAGAAAAGAGGTTAGTGTGCTGTAACTGTGTGTGTTCTCCTCCAGCCTGACTGGACGTTTGTCCTGGGAGAGCAGGCCCTAGACCTCTGTGTGCCCTCCCTCTCCCACTACTCCTCCTTCATCTTCATTCTGGGTGAGAGGAACCTCTACTGTCTCCGTGACAGCGGCCAGATCCGCTTCATGAAGAAGCTGGAGTTCAACCCCAGCTCCTTTCTGCCCTACGCCTCAGGTAAACCACGACACTGAACCTTTAAAATACGGCTTAAGTAGGGCAGCGAGATAAACCTTATCTTTCAAGGGATATTTCACCAGTCCTCATGTTCTTCTTGTCCAAGCCTTTTGTTTAGCTCTACTCCTGCACACCTGACCGGTTAAGGAATTAATACAGATTGGCTGAGCAGTAGAAACAATAGACCGGGCCCTTATCTGGATGTGTAGGAATAAAGATTGAACCAAAACTTATAAAACACAGAAATAGAAAGGGAAGGGAAACACAGGTTACAGAATTGTAAAGAGGAAATTAAATTCATCTTGTCTCTGTGTTTTATTTGCTGCAAAATGAATCCTTTTGAGTCCAAATTCTATTAGAATCTTAAAGGCAGTGGTTAGTTTTAGTGTAAGCATCACTATTCAAAGAGAGAACAAGAGATCAAAGGTCACGGGACTTGTTCAATCATGCTCAAGTAGAGTGCCAACATTTATTAGACTTTAGCATTTGGCAGCTAATCGAGATGAATTGGAACTGAAAATAAAAAAAGGGAAGAGAACTTGCTGTTCTTGAAGAATTTGGGTACATGGCGTTGTTTTGCAGAGAACTGAGCACAGCTACTGCAGGATTATAGTGTCAAATTTAGCCAATGCAGCGCTGATGTTTTCAACCTGGAGTAAAGTAAAGGGCAGCAACACACCATGCACAACGCACCGGTGCACCTGCCACAACCAAACCACTGAGCATAAGTGAAATACACAGAAACAAAGTATTCTGTGCAGTGGCCCAGTGCCACACGACTGGCTGTGCAGGAAGCTGCTTTTGGCAGAACATGATGGAACTGCTGGAGTAGCTCTGCTGCATGCATTAAAAGAAAAACTCAACAGACACTGTAGTACATAAACATATGGTGCAAGATGAATGAATTTCATAATACATATACACAGTGTATATATATATATATATATATATATATATATATATATATATATATATATATATATATATATATATATATAGATATATAGATTGAGAGGTATGATACTTAATATATTGTTGCTGTCCAGTGAATACCGTGCATGTCCATATTTGGTGATTTTCAAAGAAACTGATGGATACAATGCTCTTTTATGGTTTAGGCTTAAATAAAACTCCAAACACCAATAAACTCTTTAAATAAAGCTTAAAACAAGGCTGTGTTACTCATGAAAAGTAACATTGTGCAGATACACAATTATGGTGTTGAAACATGATAACGATCACTTACTGAGAAGCCCAAAATGTGGCCAAAAGTTCATGTCCAAACTGCAGCAAAGACGAGACAAAGCGGGAAAGAAAATGCTTTCTTAGTAACATTTGTTTGAGATATCAAACCAGATAGTTTGACCAAATTTGGCATTTCGGTCATGTTCACGTGGACACAGGTTCATGCAGTAGCAGTTCATTTAGCCATGATGAATATGCACAGCACAACACAGCTACAGACCTGTAATGGGTTCCAGACTTGAATACCTCTCCCTGTCTTCACCTCTGATAGGAGAAGAGAGGGATTATGTATAATGTGATAATTGTGCAGCTGTAGTAACTCAGTTTCATCGCATCTGGCTAATGCCTCCTTTACACACAATGGATAAGATTTGATTTAGTCTGTGATGATTATCCTACTGTGCCAACAGGTCTTAAGATGGTCTCCAGTTTAGACACTTCTCAGAAAAAGTAGACGTGAGAACAAGCACAAACGTGCACACACACATGCATACTAACGCACAAATGCTGTTGTATTGTGATCTGCATGGTCTACACCCCCGTTGTTAAAGGAAGGTTACCCCTATTTTCCACCGGGCGCAACTGCGCTGCGTTCCGGAGGCGCCGCGGGGTCTATTTTCACGCGAGCCACGGGGCATTCGGACAGCCGGGCAGGAAGTGAAACAACGAGAGTATCCAGGATCTGGATGCTTACATCTTCTTATTACTTATATTCTTGTGTTTCTTACTGATCTATGTGTTTCTGAGCAACCTTTGTCATTGGATAAGGGTGCTAATAACTACAATACACCACGTTTTATCCAAAACCAGCATCACACTCTGTCTTTATGCTCACTTGATTTACCCTGGCATCTAGGGACTAAAACTTTAAAGTTGTTTATTTTTTGATACGGAAGAGAAGGAGGTATATGGTATAAGCCTTCTGCGGCCTGATTCTTATCACCACATGCAAACCTAATTACCCAGATATGGTTGGACCTCCAGAGTGATGCTTAAATACAGTAGAATGAAAGTTGTGTGTGTATAGCCTTTTGAGCATGGAGCAATAAACAACCTTTTTTATGAGCGTTCAAAAATGTTTCTGTCTGGTTCAGTTTATGCAACAATGTACCATAGAACCATTCTTTGGAGAGTGTTACACTTGATCTGGACTAGAGAGCTGAGAGACGGAAAGAGAAAATGAAAGACGGATGTGAACGAAAGCAAAACATGGATTGGAGGAAGCATCCAGAAGGGGGGAATGGATGGAAATTTTAAAGTACTGTAATAAAGCTTTCAAAGTTCCCTTCACTATCTGGTCCAGACATTATTCAATTATTCTTGGAAATTGACTATAGATTCAATGCATGATGTGCCAGTGAAAAACAAAAGTACCTTTTATTGGGACAGACTCCTCAACAACAATCAAAAACCCACAAAAAATCCCACATGGTTGGAAGACAGCAACTCCTCTGTGTCCTTGTTTGATCTTCAGTTTATTAGACCCTGTGACTGTCAGAGCTGCCGCTGACCATTCCGAAATTGTTCTTTTATTGTGCAAGTGCATTTAGTGGATCTCCACACAACCCTTACTATTGAGAGTGTCGTGCAGAAGAGGATAGACAACAGTGATCTCCTGAGTGTTTCCTTACGCTTTCCTTCTGGCCTTCAGCCTCACAGCTGCCTCTGCTGGACCACTGCCCTCACTCCCCCTGTCTACCCCCCCGTCTGTCTATTTCTTTCTCTGTCAGATAACTTTATTGGCTCGACTGCTAGCCAGAAACACTGTAGTTCAGCTCTCGCATTGATTCAATCCACAATGATATGCCAAATCTCTTGGTTTGGATAATATTATCTGATCCCTACTTCTAGAAACTCCATAAACTCACTGGAGGATTTGATGAGTAGGACAAGTATGCAAACCGTGTACTATGGCCTTCACAGTCACTGTGAACACCTGTGGGAGATTTGAGAGTGAAGTCTAAACAGCGCTCTCCAACACCATGATCAAAACACTAATTAAGGAAATATCTTTTGTAAGAATGGTTTGCATCCCTCAATTAGGGGTTTTCCTTAAATTTGTCACTTATCTGTACATAACTATACATAACTAACTGACATAACTATATACATATTATTATGTAAAATTCTAACAAAAAAGAGAACATTTGGTAAACATTTCCAAAAGACTAAGATGAAATATCTTATACTCCTATTGTTTTATAATATTAGGCATTAATTTGCCTTTATTGGACAACATGTAGTAGAGAGGCACAAAGGAAACATTGTGAGAGGGAATAAAAAATGACTATATAAGTTATTTATACTGCACCTTTCATACAGGGGGTGTAGCTCAAAGTGCTTTACAATAAGACGAAAATAAATTAAGTGCAAATGCTGCACTATAATACCAAGAAATCAAATGAATAACAAACAACGAAGACAGCAAATTGCATGCTAAGAACAATAGTATGTGTAAAAGATCAAATTAAAACAAAGAGAGTGAACAGTTGTTCTTTTGTGTGACAGTTTGTATTTAAAAAAACTGCAGCAGAGGATCGTAGAGACCGTGAAGAATTTTAAAATGACAAAAATGTAGGTCAGTCCCAAACCATTAAGACTCTTGTGAACGAGTGAAATAACTTTGAAATCAATCTACCCGGTGCAGGGTAGCTGCACTGACATCCATCAACTGTCCCTGGCTGCAATCGAACCAGGGATGTTGCGGTTAGATGGTTAGATGGACTTTTCTCCTTCAAGGAATGATACCCATTGGGGAGAGGAGAGAAGGAAGAGAGTGATGAGGAAAAGGCAGAAAGACAGGAGAAGTTGAAAGGAAGAGTGAAACTTTGGGCAGATGGTGGGAAAATAAAAAAGAGGATTAAGGAGATGGGTAGAAAAGGCAGGCAGGAATAGAGAGGAAGTGCAGATACGTGAGCTGGAGATGGAAGAGTAACGGAGGAAAGGATAGTAAAAAGGGAGCTGATGTTTGGCTTGGTGATGACGGCAGAACGTAGATTGGACCTTTCTAATTAGGTTGTAATTATAACGCTGATGCTGTGATAGGTGTGTGTTTTGCTTTGATGTGGCACCAACACACACTGTGTCATTTTGACCCCTGCGCTGTACCACCCTGCTGACCGCTGTTACTATATTATAACTGGTGTATTCAACTGTGCGTGAGTGAGGCGTGTTTGTTTTGCGTGTGGTCGTCACCTCAGATCTCTTTAGGTGGTAACGTGGGATGGACTGGACATTTTGTGTGTGTGTGTGTGTGTGTGTGTGTGTGTGTGTGTGTGTGCGCAATAAGTAGGAAAACATAAGTAGTATTTATATTTAATGTTTCTAGCCGTGAGTCACAGGAGAAAGTGTATATGTAACTTTAGTTTTATATACACCTATAAAAGTTGACCTTGTCTTAAAATGAAAGACCTAAATGACAATGAGTTGTCCAGATGTGAGACGTAAAGAGATGATTTTTCTTTACAGGACGGTACAAGTTGTACACTTCTTAAAGGGCAATGCCACCCACCACAGGAATGTGTTATTTCTGTGCTCTATAGTTGGATATGTGAATATGCACCACTGTTTTCCAAAGCCAAAAATCAGAGACAAAACCAATGCATTTTTACTGCTATAAAACTGAGGTTGGATTTGTAGCCACGAGACACTAAGTTGAATCGTCAAAAGTGACGTTTATATTGTGGTACTTCTAATGGATATGGAGCAGATTTTAAACCTCATTTGGTATTTTGTGATCAATAATGTTTCATTTTATGACTTTAAAGGTCCTATGACATGCTACTTTTTGGATGCTTTTATATAGGCCTTAGTGGTCCCCTAATACTGTATCTGAAGTCTCTTTTATATAGACCTTAGTGGTCCCCTAATACTGTATCTGAAGTCTCTTTTATATAGGCCTTAGTGGTCCCCTAATACTGTATCTGAAGTTTCTTTCCCGAAATTCAGCCTTGGTGCAGAATTACAGCCACTAGAGCCAGTCCCACAATGAGCTTTCCTTAGGATGTGCCATTTCTGTGTCTGTAGCTTTAAATGCTATTGAGGAGGAGAGGGGGGGGGCAAGGTGGAGGTTGGGGGTGTGGCCTTGACCAACTGCCACTTTGCTTGTTTGCAAGCCATGATGTCTCTCTCTCTCTCATGGGTGGGCCAAATTCTCTGGGCGGGCAAAGCAGAGAAAGGGGAGGTAACCTTTCCCCTTATGATGTCATAAAGGGAAGATTCCAGATTGGCCCATCTGAGCTTTCATTTTCTCAAAGGCAGAGCAGGATACCCAGAGCTCGGTTTACACCTATCGCCATTTCTAGCTACTGGGGGACCATAGGCAGACTGGGGGAACTCATATTAATGTTAAAAAAAACTCATAAAGTAAAATGTGCATGCCATGGGACCTTTAAATAAGATAGAACATGAGTCTGCGGAATAATTCCTTTTGGTTTATTTCAGCATATTGTCATACTAGTTGCTCAGCCTGCCCAATATGTACACATGCACACACATGCAAAAGCTTGCTCTAACCTTGTGCCTGGGCATAATGATATCAAACCAGTGAATGCAACAAATGGAAGTGTAAGGAAAGGCAGAAAAGGGGGTGAAAAAGCTTTGTATTGTCTGTAGCACAGCTTGATTTTTGATCCCAGTTGCATCACCAATTCAGTGGTTATTCAGTGGTCACGAGAATTAACTGAACTGTCCTGGGGCACACACACATGGCTGTAGTCTACTTTAATCCTATTGGTTCTGTACAGCCCTGCTAAATTTGAATCCAGATTAACACGTGACATTAAACAACCAGGAAGGGCAGAGGTCATGAAAGCTCTCCGCTTTACTACTGGAGAGTCATAAAAATGGCTTTGAACTTCACATCAGCACCACATTGTTCTACCACAATGTAAGCCTGACACTCTTGTACTCAAGGCTTTTTTTTTTTTTTTTTTTTTTTTTTTTACTATTGAGTTAATTGTAAATTATTCTTCTTAAGACAATTAAATAAATGTAAAATGTGTAATTAGGACAATTATTTTAACAGGAAGACTTTTTTATCACCATTTGATCCCCATTTTTTTCTGGTCTTGTTTAGTGACAGATGGCACGACCAACCTGTTGCTAGGTAACCACACCAACATGCTGCTGGTTTACCAGGATGTGACTCTAAAGTGGGCGGCGCAACTTCCCTTTGTGCCCGTGGCCATTCGCGTCGCCAACTTCCCGTGAGTATGACGTCCAGCAAAACACAACATCTGATGATACAGAGAGTTCTCAAATTTACCTCTGAGGAAACTGAGAGATACTGACTGTTGCACTGCAGTAGAACCAAGACAGTTACTTCAGGAACCCTTTCATTAAGGACTCAATACGTTAAGTATTGTTAAATTATTAAGGATGTCATTAATAGAAAACATTGGAATTGGGAATTTACTAAAGATATCTCGCCTCACAACTGTATAAAATGCCCCTTTAGAAGAACATCTCAGTGTGTGATATTTTAAACTGTTATTTTTGCCACACACACACACACACACACACACACACACACACACACACACACACACACTAGGTGTGTTTATCAGCTTGTGAAATCCAGTGTGTGACTTTTAACAGGAAATGACCTGACAATGTCTTCCAGCTGGCCAATCAGAGCAGAGTAAGGAGGGGCAAGCTGTAGCCAATCATTTGGTTTTTCCAAAACAACTCCAATCAAACCCCAATTTGATACAATTACAACGCAAAACACAAACATGGCTGAAAAATGATGTGGTTTCTCTGTGTGTGTGTGTGTGTGTGTGTGTGTGTGTGTGTTTTAGATGCAAGAGATAGTGTATGTGTCTGGGTAGCTCTTTGGTTTAGTTGAGGCTGTGTTGTTTTAAAGCACTTGATAGTAATCATCTTGTCCAGTATGTTGGTGGTAGGCTGCACAGAGTGTGGGAGAGGAACACACACACACACACACACACACACACACACACACACACACACACACACACACACACACACACACACACACACAAACAGCTCACTTTGAATATCTGTGATACATAGCCATGCTCCAGGAGTCTTTGCTTTATGTTTTTAGAGGCAGTATTGGATTTTATTACTTAATTAACTCTGCCAATCCTCCGGATTAAATGCTCAGGCTCTCTTTCTCTTTCCAAATTGTACTCACCAACTAGAGGTCTTCACAACTCCAAATTTGGACCCAATCTGAAACAGATCCGTGGAAAATCAGAACCTGACATGCATAAATTAATCTTCTAAAATATAAAAAGATCTGAAGGGAAGTAGCATTAGGCCCAATCCTGCAGCAGCATGATGATATGTATATACAGTATCTCACAAAAGTGAGTACACCCCTCACATTTTAGTAAATATTTCATTATATCTTTTAATGGGACAACACTGAAGAATACCTAGAGATTGGCATGTTTTTATGTCGGTTAGCCTAATAGCTGGTTTGATTTGCATTGAGAGATGATCTTACGGAAAGTACCCCATGCCAATATATAGGTATGGTGAAGGGCATGTGATGATGTGGGGCTATTTTAATTCCAAAGGCCAAGGGAACTTTATCAGGATGCATAGTATCCTGGATCCATGAAATAACTGGCCTTTAAAAATAAAAATCTGCCTGCCTCTATGGGAATTTAACATAGGGGTGTACTCACTTTTGTTGCCAGCGGTTTAGACATTAATGGCTGTGTGTTGAGTTATTTTGAGGGGACAGCACATTTACACTGTTATACAAACTGTACACTTAATACTTTACATTGTAGCAAAGTGTAATGTCTTCAGTGTTGTCCCATTAAAAGATATAATGAAATATTTACTAAAATGTGAGGGGTGTACTCACTTTTGTGAGATACTTTATGTGGCTAAGTGCTAAGTGCAAATCTCATCTGGATTTTATCCAGATACAAGACACTTGGAATGACTAGAATGGTGTGTGTGTGTGTGTGTGTGTGTGTGTGTGTGTGTGTGTGTGTGTGTGTGTATCCGTGCGCAGTTCAAGTGAAAAGCTTTATGCCCCCATAGACACCCTCCGATGCAGTTGTGTATCCGGCCACTGATCTACACCTGAACCCCTGGCGCGTGTGTGTGTTACCGCCTCACTGGACAGGAACTACAACACATCTGCAACCATTTAACACACACACACAGAGTTGAAATACATTATTGCTTCACAGAGCATTTCCATCTTGTTCCATATCACAAACCAACGCTGAACTTTGCATTGTTTTTTCCACAAAGCATTACAGAAACTATAAAGCAACAAACTACATTACATTACATTCATTTAATTTAGCTGATGCAAAGCAACTTCCAATTAAGTGCTTTCAACCATGAATGTACAAACTCTGGACTGCAAGAATCAAGTGCAAGCACATTAGCTTCAAATGAGAGAAACTAATAACAACTAAGCTAATTTTGAACTGCAGAAGAGAAGACATTTTAGAGACTAGTTCCTAACATATTTCAAAGGGCATACTAGGTGTAAGTACCAGTTTTACATGTCATTGTCATCTCCTCAGGGAGATAAAAGGAGTCGTGATCAGCCTGAGCTCTGATGGTCACCTCCTGTGCTCCTACATGGGTACGGACCCCTCCTTCTTCTCCACGCCCAAGGTGGATGCCAGGGAGGCCGACTACGAGCAGGTGGATGCTGAAATGAAGACGCTGCAGAAGTTCATCAAAGAGGCCACCAGGACTCAGGGTAGGACACTGCTGCTACTTTACTAGAGATTGAGTGACTGAATTAGTTTAAACATATTAGATTAAAGCACCAGAGTCTCAAACAAGTCACTAGAACTTCAGTTCTCAAACTGATGTCTTAACGTGTCTTACTTAGTGTGACAAATAGCTAGAAAACAAAGGCAGTTTCAGTTCCTGTAATGGTGAAATATGTGGTATTTCGGCTGTTCAAATGTCGTAAACGAATAACCAATAACATCCTCATCATCATCATCGTCTTCTTCTTATAGACCAATTAAATAATGTTTGCAGACTTAACCTAAGGTGTTTGCCTACAGAGTAGCTCTGATTTTGCAAATCTAACCACATCGAATATATTTTTTGTGAAATATATTCTGAGGAATACATATTACTGGTTGTTGTGGAATAAAGCTCCTCTGTTGTTGTTGTTGTTGTTGTTGTTGTTGTTGTTACAGACATTCTGGCTAAAACCGATGCTGAGGAGGATCTGATTGTTACAGTTGCTGTGTCTTCCAGCATGGACAGCCCATCGGTAAACACATAAAGACACATTGGCACATTTACAACTGGATGCGCACACGCACAGACAGACTCATGATTCCCTTTGTCTCCGTCTGCAGCAAGCTCTGATCCAAGATATCGACGGTCTGCCCGTCCCTTCAGTAACCGTACAGGTGAGCTAAGGACGCACATTGATGAGCAGAATTTCCCTGCTATCATTATAGACTCATCTGTTGTCTCATTATTTTCTTTTCTCTTCCTCTTGTCTCATCTTGCCCCCCCCCCCCATCTCACTCCTGTAAACTTCTTTTGTCTTTCTCTCTCTAGTTAAAGGTGAAGGCCCGTTGTGTTGTACAGTCCTCTAAGATGACCGTCGGCATTCAGCCTCCTCTGGCCGTCACTCAGGAAAAAGTTGTTTTGGAACCCATGGGTCAGTCTATAATATAAGTGTGTGTGTGTGTGTCCACTCGATTGTATTTGGGTGTGTACAATAGTGTTATCTTGTTATCTCTCTTTTATCTGTCCAAGTTTTGAGATATATGTCTCTGAAATTTCTGCTACAATCCCATTATAATGGATATAGATTGTGTTTTGCTTCTGGTGCTCACAGCAATGAATGATTCAACAGTAATGTATCTTTCCAGAAGCAGTATCCCCGTTACTCTGGATAATATACAAACCTCCTTACTTTATACTGAAAAAGAGTCTCAATGAAAGCTGTTGTCAGTAAACTGTGGAGTATACAGAGTAAAGGGCGGCATAAACGGATATCTCTAAACAAAACTAGCTTTTTGTTATTTGGATGAACCAAACCTTTATTAATCAAGACTGTAAATAGATGAAAGAGAAGTACTGATTGCATTTATGCAGATGGTTTTGTGCATGATCGCCCAACATCTAAAGTTATCAATCACTTTTGTTCTTTCCCAGCATTTCTCTGTCACTCACTCTGTCAATCACACATACGCACCCCCATGCATCCAACACACACATTTAGTCCGCTCCTTTCCTTCACCACGTCCTCCTTCACAGTCCAAACAGACGTACACACAGGGAGTGACTGAGTAAGTGAGAGGTGTGTGTTTGTTGGCGTGTATTTGTTCAGCCCTTATCAGCCTTTTACACTGTGTGTTCTGTCGTCTAGCTGTTGGGGAGACTCGGTCACCGCGACCACATGGCGGTAACTTTGATCTGAGTCACCCAGACACTGCGTAAACACAACCTCCCAACCCCAAACGCTGATATCTGCGGCCGGCTCATTAAAAGAACATCACCCATCCTGTAACACAGCGCTTGCCATTCGCTTTGAACTGTTACACAAATCTGAACGCCCTCTGTTTTCTCTGTTTGACTCTTTCCACCTTTTGTGTGCATGTAGACGTGCAAGTGTAAATTTACAGAGTGTGTAATGTAAACCAGTTGGGCTTTTATCAGAAGCTCCTTACAGTACTATGACAACACAAATTTTTAAAATGTGTGGCCCCATGGGGAGTTAAACCTCTAAGGCTGCATTCGCATATACTCAGGCGGACGTCAGGCAGGCAGGTGAAAATGCAAGTTTTCCCATTCATTTTAAATGGGAGTAGTGCGTTTAGGCTGAAAATAACCACAGTGGCCTTTGGCGAAAAGTTGAGATAGATTACATTTTTGGCGTTGGCCAATCACGTAACCTGCAATCAGACTTGTTAAACTTGTCAGACAGTCCGTTTTTAGGCGGGACGAGAGTCCCGTATAGGAAACGGTAAACATTACTGCCTCTATCGCTGCCACTAGATTGTTTTGAAAAACTATGAGGGTACAAAACGGAACATAAGCACTTAACTGCCCAGGAGTTTGTTTAACAGCTGACTGTTTCCTCCAACAAGCTCCAGCACAAAGCACAGTCTCTCCGTCTCTTTTCTTTCTCTCTGTTCCCGTGAAATGAAGCTACCTATACGTGAGTTCCGAAATGTTGAGATTTGTAAACGGTCTGACGAAAAAACAGTAATTGCGAATGGTAAAGTCTAGTTACATTGGCGTGTTAAAGATCACAACATTATGTCACATGAATAGGCAATTTTAAGTGCAACTCCCACCGCTGCACAACCCTGCGGCAAATCACCGGACCGCTTCTTCTGGTCTGAATGGGCCCTAACCCTTACGGTGTTGGTGACTTGCTCTGCCTTTTGGTGTACAAGACTCTTAACGCTGGCTGCGTTACATCACACCTCCTGTTTGTTTTCTGTGGTCTGAACCAAGAGTGGAAAAGTTTCATTTGTTGCATTTCTTTGCTTTAAGCTGCCAAATTATAAGCAAACCTCGACTTGGAAAGAAAGGCCAAGTAACTCATAAGTAGCTTCATTATTAGGCAGAGTTTCTGTAACCTATCCTACCAGGTTACACACTTTTCTAAAGATCCAGTCCTTTGAACTTTCTGTTCAAACTTGTTCTTCTTTTCTCTCTCTTCTGTGGTTTCCAGCTGAGAATACATTACTAAGAAGTTGAGTGTGAGCATCTGTCCAGACTTTTGTTGTTGTAGTTTTGTTGTGCTTGGCTTTCCAAGCTGCCAGATGTTGACATTGTCTCCATGTTACCCAGAATTCATTGTATTTTTGTCGTCATTTCTTGGTAGTTATTTTCCGGACTGAAGTGCATGTCCACCAGATTTCAAATTCCTTTGTTCTTAGTCAGCAAAACAAATTAAGGGTGTTTTCAAACGTGGAGACTTAATGTATGAACGTTTCCGTCAGACTCTGGAGCGGTCCAGAAAATTCGGACTCCTAAAAACAGTGGTCATGTTTCACATTTCACCAGCAGTTATTTCATCTTCATAGTGTACAGTAAATGAGTTCTTAAGACATTGTCATATCTTCTCATGCTATAAATGTGCCTCCTTTTGAAGGTGTTGCTGCATGAAGCCACATGTCAATGCAGTTATGACAGTAATGCAGTAATGACACAATGCTCTAAACATCGTTGGTGTTCCACTCACCGCCTGAGCCGAGGAGGAGAGAAGCGTTGATTAGTTTGTCTAGTTATTCCCTTTTTAAAGGAAAGTATTTATTTATTTAAAATATATCTAATAAGTCTATTATATCTATTAAATCTAAAACCTTCATTTTAGACCTGGGTCTTCAACGTTTTTTAAGACAAGGACCCCTTAACTGAAAGAGACGGAGCAGGGACCCCCTACTACATACTGTATAAAATGAAGTTGCATATTAAACTGGGCCTACAATAACGTGTAGGGCGGCCTAGAGCCTTTATACATGCCTTTTTTGCAAAGAAAACTAAGCCATTAAAATAGCCAAATAATTGTTGGCCTGATTTTATAAATCATGTTTTAATGTTACATGTGGCACAGTGAATGAACTGTATCCGTGGATGGCCTTAGTGACTACCTTACCTATAGGCCAGTAAGCCTATCATCAGTGGGGAGTTATATTTGCTAATATTTTGTTGGATTCCTGTTTTTAATTTTTGAAAAAAGGAGGACCACCAGGGGTCCTGGATCCCAGTTGAAGATCCCTGTTTTAGACATGAAATTGTCACTCTCATCCAGAGTGACTTCCAGTAATTCCATCACTACAGTGAATTACATCTATTTTTTTACATCCCAGAATGGAATATTGGTCTCAACACTACAGGAATATTATTGCTGTAAATAATAATGTTTCTTTGTTTAGTAAGTAACTGAATTATCACTATGAAGGTATAAATGCCACTAGAGATTATGCAGTTAAGTCATTAGTCAAATGAAATGCCACAGGTTATACTATCATAGCGTCAATGGTGTCGACACTCATTTTTTGAAGCCATGTCCACAAGCACAGAAGCTAGATCAGCAACAAAGAAATGTCATTTTTTTCTGTCCAAAACTGCTCCCGACATTTGCTGAAACCATCATCCATCAGAGAGGAGTAGTCGCTAAGTTTTTTGCGATGGACCGATATGGATTGTGAATTTATGATTTCAAGATGTGAGCAGCATTCTCATGCGGTTGGAACACCATCTAGCCCTGAGCTCTGAATCAGACTGACCACTGCTCTCCCATGATTCATGATGCGTCCATGCAGAAGTGTAATGCATTTTACCACAGTGCATTCTTATCTGTACATATACTGTATGTGGCCTCTGCAACTGTTAATTTGAACATGATGCGCTCTTTGCACAACACGCAATATATTGCCAGTAAATTCTTTTGTCAGTCTCCTCCATTTATATTGATCACATATTTTATTTTTATGACTTGCATTTCATATTTTGGCATATCTTACAATGCACATGCTTTACATTTATTCCTTTACTTCAATATATCCATGTCCATGTTCAATATTTTCATCATACTGCACTCATTGTCTGGCATACATTTTTATCAAACATTTTATAGTGTTGGAATTGTAGCTTCAAAACCCTCTTTTAAATGTTGTTATTAATATTCTAGAGAAAGCTAATTTCACCATATGTATCTGGGTTTTTACATGACAGCACGTGCAGCACTGAAAGACAAAGTAGCCTCCATGAATCTAAATAAGTTGGGGGCCACCGCTGAACATTTTACCATTTACCACCAAAATTCAGACATTTCAGAGCTAGAGAAAATAATGAGTTACTTACTTTTGAGTTTCTGGATCTACAGAAACATAGCTGATCAACACTAAACATTTATTAAAAGAGTGTATGTTTTAAGGTTGATTATCACTATGCTTTTCATCCAATTAACGGCTATAGTGCGTGGAGGTAATAAATCTGAACTTCTGATCATGTAACATCAACTGTAAGCTGAAAAAAAAAACTTTGGATTGGGAAGTCATTTGCATGAACAGTGATAGCTTCCATGTCTGAACAGACAATGAAAAGCATGCCAACAAAAACTCAAACTAAATCAAAAGTAAATTCATTGAAGAAGATGCCAACTAAGGATAGAAAAAAACCTTCTGGGTTCTGTAGAGTTTTTCTTCTTGGCAGCAGCTCTCAACGTTTCACTGTTTATATGGAAGATCAGAGGCCGTGGCTCACTGCGCCGTCACGTTTACACTACTAAAGAGACGCTTTGTTTACATGAGTTTAGGAAGCGGTCAAACGGGTCACATTCAGAAGCTTCTCTCAGACGCACACACACACACACACACACACACACACACACACACACACACACACACACACACACGCACACGCACAGAGTTCCAGACGTATATACCCAAGTTCCAAGTTGTATAAATACTTTAACATACATTTCCATGGGCACATATGCATAAACTCATGCACGTGTCACCCCAATGTACTGTTTAAATATAGACATGCACACACTTGGAGTGAAATGTGTGTGTGTGTGTTGCATGGTAGAAGTTGTGTATAAGGATGTAAAGAATTAATGTACATGTAGGAGTTCTGGGTTTTATGCGCCTGTTTCAGGTAGTTTCTATCTTTGTGTGTGTGTGTGTGTGTGTCAGCTCTCTACTGCGAAACATGAGAGCCACTGAACGCACGCACGCACACGCGCACACAGTCTTTCTTTTTTCCCTCTTTTGCCATTCTCTTTTCCTCCTAGCCTCCCTAAGTTATCCCTTACTGGCCTGCTTTGGCCTAGAATGGCCTGGCTCAACCCTGAGGCAGCAGGACCACCGTGGCTGACCCTTAGCAATCAGATTTGGCACCGAACCGAGGGTTTCACATCCGTTACACTCTGGGAAAATTAGGAAAAAATAAATGAATGGAGGCTCGGTGAGTTTTAATGAATGCTGAGACTTGGCTCAGAAAAGCTGGATCTCAGTCACGCAGTAAGAGTTTACTCTGTGATGTAGTCCAGAAATTCACACCACACTTTATGGATTACAGGGGAAGTGGCTCAGATGTAGATGGATTACTGCCTGGTGTAAACTGTATGCAAGTACAGTGCATACATGCACCAATAAAAATACAAAACATCAAATTACTTCCTTTACCATTAGTTGCAAAAAGCCAGCTCAGTTCCAGAGGAATTGACAACCACATCTCTGATGGTGTCATTGATGGCAGTCAGAGCTCTGTAAGTAAGATTCAGAATGGGGTGGGGGATCATCTAACTTGGTGCCTTATTCATTACTTAATATTAATATTATTAACATAAACCAGAGCTAAAGTTTTCAGAGATTAATATGAAGAATTGTGAACAGGCTGAGTTTCATTATGTTTGTATTATGAAGTAGAGACGAAATGAAAGCCAGGGCGTGAAATAAGCAAATGTAGCAACATAAATAAATCTCATTTGTGTTTGCTAGGGAATGTATTTAGTGCAGAGGATGTATTAAAACTTTATGAAACAAAGACTGCTGTAACATCATAAATATGCAAACTGTAATCTCTATGCAAGCCTTATTGTAAATATTTATGTACACTACAAACCCCTCACTTGTCCTTTGCTCCTGTTTCTCCTTCACCCTTTCTTTCATTTGATGGGCCCTATTTTAACGATCTAAGCGTGAAGGGCATGGCGCAGGTGCGTTTAGGGCGTGTCCAAATCCACCTTTGCTAGTTTGACGGCGGAAAAAAGGGTCCGTGCGCTGGGCGCATGGTTCAAAAGGGTTGTTCTTAGTGTCTTCATTAATCATAGGTGTGTTTTGGGCGTAACACGCAATAAAATCAGAGTGTCATCTCCCATTCCCTTTAAAAGCCAGGTGCATCGCTATTATGATGGAGGATTTGCACCGTGATATTTTTATTTGTAATCTTTTGCATGTTTGTGTGCTGCTGTATGTGTGTGTGTGTGTGTGTGTGTGTGTGTGTGTGTGTGTGTGTGCTGCTGTGTGTGTGTGTGTGTGTGTGTGTGTGCGCGTGCGTGTGTGTAACAAGTATAGTGTGCACTTGCTCTGCACGGGCCTAGGCGCATTTTACTAATTCGCTGTTAAAATAACAATGAAATGCTGCGCTATTGACTTTAGACCAGGTTTTTGTTGGTCAATGGCGCGATCACTTTCCGCTGCCTCAAGATAGGAATACTCCCAGAATGCACCTGAACACACCTCCCTGTAAGACCAGCACGCCCATGGGCGCAAAGATGGGCGCAGGTGCATTTGCTATTTAAACAACGCGGGCGCTGGACGGGAAATTGACAACTGCATCGGTCTTAAACTAGCAGAGACACTTGCGTCGGGCTTTGCGCTGCGCCGGGTGCAAGATAGGACCCGATGACTCATTTCAACCTTTTTCTTTTTTTGCATAATATAAACATAGCCAAAGAAAAAGAGCAGGGGTCCGTTTCAGGAAGGAGGTTTAACAAACTCTGAGTCTAACCCTGATCTCTGAGTTGATTTACCCTGAGATGGGAAACTCTGAGTTTTCGGTTCCAGAACAGCTGATATGAGTTGGTTCAATCAAGTCGGAGTATGTTCACGCGCATGCACCACCACAATAAAAAGGCAGTATGAATGGAGCCATGATACTACGATTCACCATGGTAACAGCCACAAACAAACCGGCGGAAATACTCATGCGCACAAACAACGAGTTTGAACATTTATTTCGTTAAAAAAGCAAGACCGCGGTTGCTACTGCAACAGAGAGAGAATTGGTGTGGGAGAAAATTGCTGCTCGAGTCAATGCGTAAGCATTAACAGTGTATTCATTTCATATTTAATCACAGTTAACTTATAATATTACTGGTGAAAACTGGAATTGTATTACACCTATAATTTCATTTGGGTGCAATCCTGCGGGTGAAAAAGTAAGCTAGGCCTACTACTATATCCCATTCTGAGGCTGCAGCACCATGATCATTAACAGAACTATAATGTATAATAATGTATTTCTTTTTAATGGCTCTCACTGGTTTGTGTCCAGGGAACAACTACAAAAAACATTTAAAAAACGTTTCAGAGCGAGTCTCACTTTTCTGACGGCTACAGTGGCTTTACAATTACAGTATGATCCGCATCACCAATAAAGAAAAATGCTGTTTGCAAAAAACGTAATGCGACATAAAGAATCTGCTGGGATGTTAAAGCATGTCCACGATGGTGGATGTTAGTGATATGAGGACGGATAAGGTATCTACATATCTGATGGATTGTGAAAAAATGTGGAAATGAAAATACATCTAGTCGGGACTCAATATCATCTCCCGACGTAAACTCTCTGTGAAGTAATACAGCTTTTTCATCAACGGGATCGTCGACAAAAGGACATGACGTTTGAGAAAAAAACGTTTCATAATCTGCCTGACAATAAGTTTTATTTATTAAGTTTTTATTCATGCAGATAACAAACTGCATTAAAATGCACCTGATACAGACTGAATGAATGAATGAGGAAATGAGAGAGAAGAAACCCCGAGAAAACCTCCGCCTTCTGACGCTGTGTCAGAGGGAGGAGAGTGAGAGAAACTCGAGGTTTCTTGAAGAAAACCTGCTCCCGACCAGGTTAGGTTCACAGACTCAGTTACCATAGTAACTGACTCTGAGGTTAAGTTACCTCTCTTTCTGAAACAGAAAACCCAGAGTTTCCCTCATCTCAGGGTTAACAAACTCAGAGTTTTCACTAAACCTGCTTTCTGAAACGGACCCCAGATGCAAGTAGCCGTGACAAAGCAGTGGGTGTTTATGGGAAAATGTGGCTGCAATTTAGAGAAACAATACTGTAGCAACACTAATAACAACACCACTGCTGGTGTGACACCTCCCCTGTCTGTTTCTCATCATCACTTTCTCTCTCACCTGCTCATCTTCTCCTTCCTGCTTTGCAACGCACTGATGTATCTACAAACACACTTGTACATATGTAAACACACATAAAACTTCATGTACAAAAATATGCTCTTATATATACTGCTCTTATATATACTCTTAAAAGATTCATCTCCTTTGGAACAGTGTATGTTTTTGTCCTTCGCCTACAGCTGCTGTGTGTGTGCTGCTGTCCCATGTGTCTTTGATTCTCTGGCTCAGTGTGCATCCACGTGCGTGCGTGCGTGCGTGCGAGCGTGTGTGTGTGTGTCGTTTTTTTTTCCAAAGCATTTTGAAGGGATTTGTCGCAAAGTGCTTTACAGAAAAACACAGGACTATAAAAGTGGTGATGTGTTTGTGTCTGCACGTGCTGTGCAGTGTTGGTCGGGGGGGGTGTGAGGAAGAGGAGGGGAGGTAGCGCCTTCTGACTTTTATTGTTATTCCAGTTTTTATTCGTCTCAGATGGCGACTCAATCCCCTGTTCACCACACACTGCCTTCTTTGTTCTCTCTCTCTCTTTCCCACTCTCCCTCCCTGTCTCTGCGTTTTTCTCTTTTCCTCTTTCCATCTTTTCTCTGCTTTCTATCTTCTATTTGTCATGCTGTCCCCCGATTTCTGTATTTCTTCTGTCTCTCCTTTCCCTCTGCCTTCTTCTCTTTCCGCCTTTCTTTTCCTTCTCCACGTCCCCTCCCCTCATCCGCCTCCCCTCTTTTTACCTCCCATCCTTTCCTTCTCTCTGTATTGTTCTGCAGCACTCCTCTTCTTCATCACACACATGCACATGCTTCTCCACACTTATCAAGCACACCGCATCGTTTTCATACAGATGGCTGACTCTCACACTGCATCTTTCACTTTGCAAGTTTGGTGTCGAGCATCAAAAAGTTGATGAGGTAAAGTTTTTAAATGACATAGTTTTATTTTTCGAATCAGCTTTAACCTTCACTGCTCACGTACAGTGACAGTGCATATAAATGCTGAGTCACATCTCCGAAACAAATGAGTCCTTGTGTAGCGGCCTGTGGAAATCCAGTACAAAATCAAATGCTTGTTTTGAATTCAGAAGTGAATCTGGAAAATAAAAAACCCACATGTTGGACATTTTATCTCTGAGTGAAGATCAGGTTAGTTGTGTTTGAGGTCAGACCCACAACAGCGATCCGACCTGATCCTGACTGGTACAGGTCAAAAGTCAATGTTTAACACCGCACCGATGGTCAACTCAGATTGCCTTGTTTGCCTCTGGATGTCACGAGACACACACACACACACACACACACACACACGGATGAAGCAGTAGCAGACCAGGAATGCCTCAGAAGGAGAATTTACCTTCCAGATTTGATTTTCACTCACTGTTTTGCTTTTTATATTATTTGCACATGGCAAAGAAAGGTCAAACACACACACACACACACACACACACACACACACACACACACACACACACACACACACACACACACACACGCCCCTGTCTCAACCTCTTGTGTGGTATAGAGCCCCATCTCCACCCCTCTTGACATTTTAACCTCTTCCAAACAGTCAATACTCACTGCTGTCAAGTACTATAACCTGAGGATAGCTCCAGCACTGCGCTATGTTGTGTTCCTCTGGGTTCCACAGAGTAGTTGTGCAAGTCCTCAGAAATGAAGAGAAACTAATGAGAGCTGGTTAACAATTACCACATTTTCTTTCTACAATCCCAAAATTAACCTCATGTTGCCATGTTCAGTTATGTTTAGGTTGTGTAAATTCCTAAATAATATTTTTTTAATCCTCCAAGTACACACAATGTACACCGGCAAGTAGGTCAACAAAGCAGCAACTTATGAGATTTAGAGATAAGAGAACAAGAAGGGGACCGTGATGGAGAGAAGGGGGGCAGCAGGAGAACACTTGCAACGAGATAGAGGAGAGGTTGATTTAAGTGATGCAGGCTTATGTAGAACAGAAGAATAGGGCTACCTCCTTTTCTGAGGAAATAGAGGGAGGTACAGGGAGATAAAGAAGGTGTAGAAGCAATGAAAAGGTGATGGAAAGTTAGAAAAACAGAACTGATGAGGGTGAGAAGAAAGTAGAGATGGAGAAAAGCCGGGAAAGAGGAGGGGGAAAAATGGAGGTAGCGAAGGAGAGGTAGTAAAATGAGGATTTCACTCTCCTTCGTGGAATTTGTTTTTGTTGGTGGTGGTGTTAATGGGTTAATGTGCCTGAGAACACTGGGACCAGTCTGAATAGTCTCACCGGGTCGGACCTCCAGGTCATACAGAAGTACGCGTTACCTGAAGCTCGCAGGTTCAACGCCCACAGAAGCCCCCTGACCTGTCCAGATGTGCTTGTATATATGATGACAAGCTGAAGAGAAAAGAGACCGAGATGCTAGAGAGAGAGAAAGAGGGAGAGCGAGAGAATGAGGGATTACTTTGTGTCTTTCTCTGGTGTTGTTTGTTGGTCTTAATGGGCCTGGGAACACTTAAAGCACTTAAACCAGTCTGACCAGTCTGACCTCCAGGTCACGCAGGTTAAAAGCCTTCTGCTGACAGACAGGATGACAGGGAGGGACAAAAAGAGAGCGGGGAAAAAGAAAAGAGGACGGCGAAATGAAAGGGAGGCAAAACAAAGAGGGAGAAGCAGGAGAGGGAGAACGGAGTGAGATGGGCGGAGAAGGTAGACCAAGATGAAGAGAAGAAAGTGAGGGAACATGAGAGGGAGGATGAGGTGGGGAGGAAAAGACGGAAGAGTAGAGGAGAGATGGAATGTGGTTATTACAGCCTGACATTACATATTACTAGCTGATTTTGGATTAGTACAGGTGTATTGGAAATTGCAGTACAGAAATAATCACCTTTTTTTGATTTCACCTTTTTATACTTTTATTTAGACAGAAACCGAGAGAAAAGAGGAGAGAGAGGGGAAGACCTGCAGCATAGGGCGCAGGGCCGGACTCGAACCCTGGCCACTGCGGTGAGGACTTAGCCTTAATGGTACGCGCTCTACCCAGTGAGCTCAAGGGGCTCCCTGATTTCTGCTTCATTTGATGTTGTTTATAGCTTAGTAAAATGTGTTATGGTTACATATTTAGTTTCCAGTGAAGTTTATTATTTAATGCCCTTTGTCCAATGCATATGGCTTCATCACGTTCCGGCTCATCTGCGGCTGCCGGAGACATTCAGTTGCCATATTTTTGTGTCTGAAGCATGAAATTTACCCAAGATTGTATACAATTGGCCTATATTATTTACTGATAACTGACTTAAAATTAATTTGTAATGATGCCTTTCATGTGGCACTTGACACATGTATGGCGTTGTTCTGTGTTTATACTGTAAGTAGAAAAGAGAAGAAAGGAGAAAAGAGAGCGACATATATGGGGAGACAACAGTTGCCGTGCAGTACAGTAATGAAACTAGTAGCAGTACAGCCACAGTGAATCTGTTTCAACATCTAAATGAGTTGAGAAATGTCACTTCTCCCGCGGATAACTTGTTCCAGCACATAACTATAATAATGAACTATTCTTTTCGATTTGGTTATCAAAGAGTTCGGACAGATTTCACAGTCGAAAAATAACCCTTGATGTCAACATTTTGTGTGTGTTTTACAAGGATACTGAATACTCCAGGGAGTCACTGCACCTGGAGAGAAATAGTTCCATAGAACCACACATTCTTTTTTTACAGGTTGGTTTGTGTACAGATTAAAACAAGCAAGATACACCTTGTTAATTAGTGAGCTTTAAAGGTGCTGCTAGGCATATTTGTTAAGTTTTTGGACAGAACCAGGCTAGCTGTTTCCCCCTGCTTCCAGTCTTAATGCTAAGCTTTTCAACTCCTGGCTCCAGCTTCATACTTAACATACAGAAATAAGAGTGCAATTTCTTTTCTCATCTCACTCAGTTCTATTAAGGGATCCTTATCACAACGAAAATTAATGTTGGCAGATACATTGCAACACTTTTTAACTCTCTGTATGGATTTCACTACTGGCCTTAAAAATTCCAGCATCAGTCAAACTCAAGTAGTGATATAGAAGAAAAGATGAAGAGATGTGAACATTAAGGGAGCAAGAAAAAGGAGAGATGAATGCTAGAGAGGGGAGAGGAGTGTGTGGGAAGGAGGGAGAGGAGAGAAGAATGGACAGAGGAGGTCAAGCTGTCAGGGCGTCTGACAGAGTGTGGAGAAAGTCTCTGTCTGCTTTTTATCGTTAATCTTCTCTTCGTCGGAGGGGAGGTGTCTTCCTCTCTCCTTTCATCTTCTCTCATCCATCTCGGATCCTCTTGCTCTGTCTATCTTCATCTCGAGAGGCCTCGTCTCACCCTCGGCATTCCTGGTCTGCTACTGCTTCATCCGTGTGTGTGTGTGTGTGTGTGTGTGTGTGTGTGTGGGGAAGGTCAGTGAGGGAATTTTTAAAGAACACATTTAGAAACACAATGTTATACAGTCAGAAATAAATATTTCCAAACACATACACTGCTTCTTCACTTTAATTCACTACACATGCACGTTTTCCATTAGCACACACACGCACACACACACACACACACACACACACACACACACACACACACACACACACACATACTTGGGGTTCAGTCACCTGTAACAGTCCGAGCTCAGGAGCATCACGCCCCATTACACCACTACACTGCCGTGTGTGTGTGTGTGTGTGTGTGTGTGTGTGTGTGTGTGTGTGTGTGTGTGTGTGACTGCATGAAGCCATTAGCTGTAATATATCCTTTCCTCTCCGTCTGTATTTGATTCTTGCTTTTCCTCTCCAGCGTGTTTGCTCTCTCTCTCTCTCTCTCTCTCTCTCGCTCTCTCTCTCTCGCTCTCTCTCTCTCTCTCTCGCTCTCTCTCTCTCTCTCTCTCTCTCTCTCTCTCTGTGTTGGTTTTGGGATATTTGAAGGGAAGCTACAAGTCATCGCCCCTCTCTCATGCTACACATAATTTCAGTGTTGGGTATATATGCGCACTTGGATGCAAGTTACTGTTGTTAATCCTCTGTCCTCACCTTGCCTGGAGATGTTTAGCATGTGTGTGCGTGTGTGTACATTAAGGGTTCTGGTTAGTATTGGATTTGCTGTATCCTGTCATGTCCACACCTTGAAAAAATGCTGACTCTTTTAGTTTGTGTGTGTGCGCGCGCTGTCCTGTTACTTATCCATCGTTCTACCTTCTCTTTCTTTAAAGAGAAACCAAAGGAAACCACTCATAGGCAAAATGACATTAAAATTTGTAATAACTCATATTGCTTAAAGGCATTCTCATGTGATTTACACTTCCAGACAGTTGCAAATGACACATTTTTAAAATAGAAGGGTTAAAATTAAAGCAGCAATATCCTTACTAGTATGGGTCAAGCTCTTACATTTCCCATAATGTCGATCTTTTATTAATTCCCCCCTGCCTTCTAAACGCCTTTCAAACATTGGCACAGAAAACTTTATACAACTGTTTTATTACAAGACTAGTAGTTCTCCTTGTGACGAATGAACTAAACTTCATGAATAAAATCGGTGCCCCTTCAGTATTTAGCCTTGGAACGTCGCCTTGCGTAACAATTTGCTGACTGGGTCACTCTAGGAAGGACTCTTTTTTTTTTAATGATGTAATATTGTTATTTATTTAATAATTTTGTTTTCAGCAGCCTTTACCACCCTTTCTGACAAGCCCTAAAATGTTGCAGGTTAAATGCCACTTTGACTACGGCTGGGTACTGGCATACACTAACTTAGTTACGGTACCAGTAACAACTGTCATTTTTTAGTTTTTAGCAAAATTAATAAAATTCTTATTTTATTCAAGAATTGAAGCCAACAATTTTTGAAATGTTAAATGATGTTTAATGATAGGCAGCCAAACAAGATTATTTCCAAGAAAAAAAAAAACATAAATGCTAAATTAGATTGAAACAAGAAACAACAGTAGTTGAGTAAAAATCTGAGCAAGATTGTAATGCCAGCTTTCAGTACAATTTTTATTACTCTGTGCTACAGAAGAGACATTCGGCAGTATGGCACCCTGGGCATCTTGGGTTAAGTTGCCGATCATGAGCAGAAACGTCTTTGATTTTGCCCCCAGCCGGGGACTTTTGTTGCATGCCCCCCGCTCTAGGGCTGGGCGATATGGAGAAAATCATATATCACAATATTCTTGACCAAATGCCTCAACGTCGATATTGCAGCGATATCGCAGGGTTGACAATTGGTGCTTTAACAAAGTGTTATTCACCCAATGACATTTTTTGATAAATAATCATCAGAAATGGGGATATAAAGACTAAGTGGGTAAATGTAAATGATAGAACAGCTAAAACAGTCTGTTAAGATCAGAAAATGACATCACTTTACTCTAATGCAGCCTTTAAAACCAGGAAAAGACATCACTTACCATATTACGACCAAAATCTAAGATGATATCTAGTCTCTTATCGATATAATATCAATATGTTGCCCAGCCCTACCCCCACTCTCTTTCTCCCATCATTTCCTGTTCTCTCCTTACTGTCAGATGTACAATAAAGCATACAATTCCCCAAACATAAAGTATTAGGGTATGGCTTTTAAAATGACCAGTAAAATAAGCCTTCAGTGAGAGATTGCAGTGGCAGAGACAGAAGACTTTGCTCTCTCTCTCTCTCTTCAGGTGCTGGTTCCTCAACAGTTGTGGCATTTTCGGCTTTCCTCAACGGCCGCTACCCTGCTGCTGACCTGACTGGAGACATCACCGTGTCCTTCAGCTTGCCGACAGGTGAACATTTACACACACACACACACACACACACACACACACACACACACACACACACACACACACATGCACACGCACGCTGGTTTCCATGTGTGCTAGTTTAGTTCCAATCAAAACTTTTATTTTAACAGGATAATTATTTTGACAGATGTGTTTTCCAGAAACATAGGTGGTAATGACTTTCTGTTTGACACCGCATAAATCAATCAACTTGTTTGGCTGTAACAGTGTTGAGTGTTCACTTGTTCTTTGTTGTTTTGCTGAGAACGATGCCGACTGAGGCTCTTTGGTAGAACTGTTTTCAATCTCTCCATACACCTGACATGGCCCTATCTATATGCCAAATAAGTCTTTAAAAGGAAACCCAAACTTCCTGCATTAATGTAAGTTACATTATGAATTTAGTCGCAGTGTGAACTGTGCAGCGTTCTGTAATGGCGCTGAACACCAGCTGCTAAGAGAGCGCTGACTTGACGTAAGGACATCTGGGCTCTTTCCAGACAAGCCCAGTTCATCCCCTTACTCCCTCCAGGCGTCTGTTTCCAGGCCCTGCAATAATTCTGGAAGATATTACTTTCCCCTTGCAAACCAACAAAACCACTCTTTATTTCAAATGTCACAGATGTCCTTTTTTTCTTCTTTTTTTAAACACTGATTTTAACATTCGTTCAAAAAGCAGCTCATGAAAAAGAAATATCTGTGTTTTCATGCTATTGTTTCCTTTGGATTGCATTTGCTTTGGCAGACCTGTGCTTGTGGAACAGTTTTCCCTCCCCAGAAGCACATTTAATGTGAAATGTCTGGAAATATTGGGGAAGTGCTGCTTTTTTGTTCAGCTTTATTGTGATGCTAAAAATAGCCAAAAATAAGGAGTACTTCAGTGGGCCTTGGACGCCAAGCAGCTGGGGTTGGAGTGTGTGTTGGGGGCTGATCTCGTGTTTTGGAAGGGACCTGTTGGACTGGAGGTAGATTTGGAAGAGGTTTATTAAAAGTTGGAGGAAGAAGAGGCACGCAAGGATGTGAAAAAAAAAGAGGCGAGGTAGGCTAGGAGTTGGATGAGGGTAAGGAGGTAAGGAGGGGAATTATGCCTGGGTGGAGAAGAGGAAAGGGAGGAAGGATACAAAAGGCTGAGAGAAAGGAGGGAAGGTATTTTAGGGGCCCAAGACCAGGCGTTCCTGATCATCTCAAAGGTGTTGGATGGGGTTATTTCTCATGTTTACTGGCGATTGTCGCAACAAAAGATAAAATAGTTGCATATGCGATAAATTTTCAGAGTCGTAAAATCCTCTTGATCAGTATTGTGCAGTGTTTTGGCGTCTTATAAGCCTGTTACTCAGACAATTCAATTCAATTCAATTGTATTCATAGTATCAAACCATAACAAAATTTATCTCAAGACACTTTACAGATAGAGTAGGTCTAGACCACACTCTATAATTTACCGAGATCCAACAATTCCAACAATTCCCCCAAGAGCAAGCATTTAGTGCAACAGTGGCGAAAGAAAAACATCCTTTTAGGCAGAAACCTTGGACAGACTGCAGGCTCTTGGTGGGCGGTGTCGGCCAGTGCTGGTTAGGACACAGAGACACTGATACAGATATAGAGAAATATGATTCATAATAATTATAGCAGTTGTTATAATGAACAGTGGCAATTATTGTAACAATAAAGATAATGGAACTATGACTAGCAATAATAGTTTGTAGCAATTCAGGGCCTCCTCTCATCCTCTAAATGCTCTCCTGGTATGGGAGGAATGCATCACTTTGTCTCTATCTCTTTCTTTCTGCGCTTCCACCCAGGGGTGATGATTACGCCTTGACACCACCCACTCCACAAAACACCATCCCACCCAGTGGCTACTGTGCCTGTCTTTAAGCCCTACAAAGGCTTTGACATTTAAGAAGACTATTGACCACTTAAGCCCTTTAAAGGAGGCCTCGACAGTGGCTGTAGTCGTTACAATCTAGAAAGAATTTCATTAGTGCTCCTATGTGATTTTCCTAACACCCTGACAATGGGCTTTACACAAACACACGTCAGAGGGATCAAGTGGTCAAGTTGGCACGTACAGTGCATTGTTAGCTCATACACAATGGGCATTTTCATCCAAGCTGTCAAAGATAAGTTGTGACTCTGCGGATAATTTCCATAAAACACGGCCAGCCATGATTCATTGGTTGCTTAGCCAATTCATGTGGAAACCTAGGGAGCTGGTTGGCAGTCTGTATTGTTTTCTCCTGTTTTATTGAGCTTGCCAGAGTGACCAGCATCTCCACATGTTGATGTCTCCAGGAGGCTGCCATATTTTTGTTAGGTCCTAACTTGTTTAACGACCAGGTCTGTAATCCATTTCCAAGTAACCCTTTTAGGCCCAATAAAGTTGTTGGTGTTGCTAGTCACCTCTGCCAAGCAGATCATGTTCTCAGTCCTGTTTTTTTTGCATTGTATAACAAGATTTAGTTCACTTGTTCTTTTGTCCAAGGAACAAGTGAATTGTTTTTGGTGATTGTTTTTTTGAATAGATTTTATTTTACCTTTTTTTCTTCAACAGCTCCACTCATTTCTATGAACAAAATATAAATTTTTTTGTTTGATACTATATGTATTTGAATGCATCTGTCTGCAATTGCACGTTTATGAATATCTTTTCTTTTGTTAAAATAGTAATTTTAG